>NW_015386252.1:498883-536597 GCF_001527695.2 Protobothrops mucrosquamatus | reverse complement strand
GCAGTTCATCTTCACCTGATGCTGACCAATTTTTGATCTTCCTTGCTCTTTTTTCTACCATTGTTGTTGTTATTACTAGTTCTTTCATTTCAACTTCTGTTTTATTTGCATCCACCTCTTTTAACCAAGCCGCATCCTTGTATTTCTTTGGCTTATCCCATATCTGCATCCAGAATTGCACTGTTTCTTCCTTGTCAGGTACTGACTGATTCATTGCAGTTTCTCCATTGATGGACTGGTAGAAATGTTTCTGATTGGATTGAAATTGGAGGTTCTGCCTATAATTTGCAATTCGAGCTTTGTATATACTGATTTTCCTGGCTTTAGCTATTATTTGCTGCTTTATTATTTCCAGTGCTTCCTTGATCTTCCTTGTTTCTAAATGGTACATGATAGCAGTGTTCCAATATCTCAGGGGCTGCCACAAAGAAGAGGGAGTCAAGCTATTCTCCAAGGTGCCTGAAGGCAGGACAAGAAGCAATGGGTGGAAACTGATCAAGGAGAAAAGCAACCTAGAACTAAGGAGAAACTTCCTGACAGTTAGAACAATTAACCAGTGGAACACCCTGCCTCCAGAAGCGGTGAATGCTCCAACACTGGAGGTTTTTAAGAAGAGACTGGACAGCCATTTGTCTGAAATGGTGTAGGGTTCCTGCCTGAGCAGGGGGTTGGACTCGATGACCTCCAAGGTCCCTTCCAACTTTATTATTATTATTATTATTATTATTATTATTATTAGTAGTAGTAGTAGTAGTAGTAGTAGTAGTAGTAGTAGTAGTAGTACTATCATCATCATCATCATCATCATCATCATCATTATTCTGGAATTATTTCTGATTTGTTGTTTCACTTCCTCTTACATGACTTTTTGATTTTGGCTGGCCATTAGCCCATATGAAGGAACTAACTACAGTATTCCAAGCATGTCTTTGTGGGAACACACATCCATTCAACCTCTGGGCTTAAATGATGATCAATACACTTCAGCCACTCCTTGAGGAGCCAACGCACCAAAGGCAGGTATCAACAGGATTGGTCCAAGGTTTGCAAATGTGTTAAGGAAAGTAGACAACCCCCCCCCTGGTGCAACAGTAGGGGAGAAACAGTACCAGATGGGGCAGAGTCCAAAAACTGTACCAGATGAGGCAGAGTCCAGATGGGGCAGAGTCCAGTCAGGCTAGGCATGCTGGTGGTTATGGAATATTAACAGTTTGGATTTATGCTTGTGTGGGAAATGAAAATGGGAAGGGATGTTAATGGAAGAAGAATTCTCATCAGGAAAATTCATTTCTATAGGAGTTGTTGGTTTTTCTTCAAGATTGTTCTTGCTGGAGAATGTGTCCTTCATCCACATTAATGCTTTTCCCACTGCCTCCAATAAGACAATGAAAAGCAGCATTTCTGGGGGGATTTTGCCTTTTGATCTCCCTCTCTGTTGTAATGTAATTGTCCACTGGCAGAAACGCTGTGAGGTGCAAAATAAAGTAATGAAGCTAATCTGATTTTCCAACCCACAATCCCAGGATCTGTGTGCCCTTTTTGTATTAGGTTCCTAATGAGATTCTCTGGTCTGCATTCCGGCAACCAGGCTGAGAGCATTGGAAGACATTAAGCAGTTAACATTGGGGAATGCCTCCATTTGCATTCCATCCTTAATGGATGCAAACCTACCTGTCTGCCCTTGAGTGGCAGCACCCTTTTCTTCTTTGCAAAAGACAACTTTAGGCGAGATAAAAATATCTGGGGTTTGTGTCCTGGACGGTGTTTCTAAAAATGAAATGACCATAAGCCTTGTAGTAAAGAATTGGCCTTTTTTCTCACTATGAAAAACTTTAGAATTTAATGCCAAACTCAGCATTGGTTTCTGGGAAACTGAATTCTTAAATAGAAAAAAACAATCCTGGAAATTTAATGTTGTTTTACAGTATTGAAGCACTAGAACTTTCAAGTAGAATCAAGTCTGGGAGGAAACTTGGGCTGATATATATATAGCAAACCTAGGATTTTTGGTACCACTGCCATTGGCATGAGCTATGATTATTTTTATGTCCAATAGGAATCAAGTGCACTTTAGGTGAAACAATATTCTATGACATGAGATGGGCCAGAAATCAAAGGGGATAATAGGAAAGGCTGTGTTATTGTTCATTCACTTCCTGTATGAAAACATGGAACAAAACTGCAAATTAAATGCTAATTCCAGTTGCATTAATATGGCCTTTTAATCACAGGCAGAAAGCAGAATCAGTTGGTTTATCAAACTTCTGATGGGGCTTCCAACTGGTAGTTGCATTTGAGTTGAATCTAGCAACAGACTCTATAGCACAACAGAAGACACTGGGCTCTGCTTCAGGAAGGATAATGTGTCTATTATATTATATTATAGGTCTTTTACACAACATTATTTAGTGCATTTTGGGTTCAAATGGGACAAGCTGTGACTATAAAATAGGTTTACTTTTGTTTGGTTTTTAAAGAGGGCTGAATTGAAAATAAAGACCAAATGGACTCATTTATATTTATTTAACTAAGCTCTTGAAGAGCAACTCAACAGCTTCAGCTAGATTCTCCATAGGCAGAGTTTCTGAATTAAGGGAAACACCCTAACTATATATTATAATTCACTCCACACGATTCCTGAACTAAACAAATACAATAGAGCAAATTACCTATGGGCAGAAGGAATGCATTCCCTTTGAATCAAAGGTGAAATCTTCAGTAAACTAGCATAGGAAAAAGAGCACAACAGACTTGGTGGTAAATTATCCCCACTATTAAAATCATAACAATTATAAGGCATATTTGCTTTCCAGTGACTCATTCTCAACAGCTGTACCAAGCAAATATTGGAAAGGGCATCAGCATTTCTCAAGTGACCCTTGAGTCTGCTCTGAATCGCCAAACCATACTGGCCTCACAGCAGCCAAGCATTCTGTTCACAAGGATGTCCTATCAGAGGTGTAAGCCATTAGAACTTAGGCTGAATACCAAAAGCGTCTCATTACTTCACTGGACAGGAAAAGCTGCTAGTTATCAGTAGCAAGTGTGACTTCAGGAGTACAGTTCATAGAGAGTTGAAGCCATCTGGCTGTCATTAAGTGGCTGATTGGTCTTATCCATGATTGACTGGTGATTGATTGACAGGTATTCAGAAAAGGAAAGCAATGGACTGTCCGTATTGGCCAGGCACCCAATCTTTTCTTTAAGTCCTGCTGCAGGTATTGCTTCAGTCACAGAGAGACCACATTTTCCATGAGGCTCTTTTAATCCATTTTTTATTTTGGAATGCTGTTTGATGCATATCAGAATGCTGTTTGATGCATATCAGAAGCACATAGAGGGAAGTTGGGGAGGGGGGGAACTGAGAAAAGAAAGAAAAACAAAATTGAAAGAAGAATTATAGCTTGAATGTAAAAGCCAATTATGCTTGACAAACAGCTCTTCAGGTCAAGTCATGAAAAAAGGAACTCTAAAAATTTGTCTGATGTGATTATATCAGTTGAATGTAGATAGTATACTGTTGTCTGTGGTTTAATCACCTTTTCTTGGTATTTTTTTTCTCCTATGAATTATAACATGGGTGATTGTATAGAGATAGATGATAGATAGGTATTAGTTCACTGTTCCACACTGGTATATTTCTGCAGTTTCATACAGGCAGAGTCAATAAGGCTACTCCTTGAAAAAAGATGGTCTCCAAGCAGTTTATGAAGTGATAGATCATACATAAATAGGTTGTTTGTTCTCAGTACAGATGCCATCATTACTAAGTACTTTCAGGCTCTTTGAGAGCTAAATAATTCCGTAATGCATCATT
Organism: Protobothrops mucrosquamatus; assembly: GCF_001527695.2. Taxonomy (NCBI): domain Eukaryota; kingdom Metazoa; phylum Chordata; class Lepidosauria; order Squamata; family Viperidae; genus Protobothrops; species Protobothrops mucrosquamatus. The sequence continues at coordinate 532,780 of NW_015386252.1, read as the reverse complement.
GAACATTTAGTTGCTTCGATAGCAGATGGTTTCAGGGGTCCATCTGCTCAAAGCAATGTACTCAACAAGCCCCCTTCACCTTCACCAAAAGGTTTTGAGGCATTGGAATATTTATTCTTCATTGCAGGTACCTTTTTCTGAAGCCCCCATGTGCAGAGAATGGAGGGGAAATAAAAAAAACTTTAAATCAAGCTTCAATCCCGGGGTCTGCATCCACTCAGTTTACTTGGCAGCATTACAAGAGAGTTTGTCAGTGCTTACTTGCATGATTTTTAAAGTATTATTTTTACTCCCCACCTAGCTAACCAGTCTTTGAATTCACAGGCAGTCCCCCATCCAAGTTGGATGGGTGGCAGTCCCCCATCCTAGCTTCCAAGATCAGCCAAGGTCAGCTGAGATTCCACATTGGAAGCCCCATCATCATTTCATAAATCCACCAGCTTTAGTATTTCTCCCAAGTCAAAAACTATAGAGAATGTTTAGCAATCTTTAGGTAAGAAAGGTGGTTTAACCCAGTATCTTTAATCTTTCACTAAGTGTTCTTGACATTGAAAGATACTGTAGTTTGAAGATGCAAGTGTACGACGCAGAGAAACAAGACTGCTAATAAAAAAATAGCAGCTCCTAGACTATATCTCTTCTACAGGACCTATAGAAAGATTGGAAGATGTGGAGAGACTTGGCCCATAAATTGCCAAGAGTCAGACATGACTGAATGGATAACATCATCATCATCAGGAGCTATAGAACCATTTGCCCATTTCATTTTAACAACATAGAAACAAGTAGTGCTTTACCATCAACAATTAATGAAGTAATAAAGAAACTGGAATTTAGCAGAGCTTTGGTGGGATTGCTCCATTTCCTATCTATCTATCTATCTATCTATCTATCTATCTATCTATCTATCTATCTATCTATCTATCTATCTATCTATCTATCTATCTATCTATCTATCTATCTATCTATCTATCTATCTATCTATCTTTCCGACTCTATATTTCCTCAGTTTGAAATAGAGTCAGGGCGATTGGATGGAGCTGAGTGTTTACTGGCTGGATGCCCTTCCTGATGCCTATGTGGAGTTTGTAGCAGATATTTTTTCTTTGCACCCTAAGAGAGTGCAAACTGCTACTTAGACTGAACAGCTTTTGAGTGGGAGGTGAGAGTCTTTAGCACTAGGCCACCACACCACTCATTTCCATAGCCTATTGATATGAAACATTATTTTTTTGCATATTCCCCAATGTAGGAAAGTAATATGGTGTCGGTGAAAAAAGACAAGCACAATCAGGTGATTTTAGGGTTGTTGTGTTTGTTTATTTTGCATGAAAAGTTTTTATATATTTTTAATTTGCATTTATTACTTGATTATGGGGTTATTTTTGGCCCCACCCAGATCAAATATCAAGGTAAGGAACATTTTCACAAATTCATTCATTCAACTTCTAAATAACGTACCTTGAATATTGTAACTGCCCATTTCACATACACATTTACCTTGCCATATATAAGAGGATCACTTTGCAAACATAGTAATTTTTATCTCCAAACTGATTTTCCTGTAAATTGCATAAAGCAGAATCTTATCTATTTTCTGAGAAATAACCCACAAAGATATGTTGCAGCATAAGAAGTAAATATAATCTGTTTGAATTGCTTATTATAGTTACTGAAAAAAATGTTATACAACTCAGACTTGACATTACAGACATTTGATCAGGCCTACAATTATTAGAGTAAATAAGGCTGATAAGTATGGTTTTAAAAAGCCTCGTACTTTAGCAGGCACAATAAATATTCAGATGTCATATTTACATCTATTATTTTTACAACATTAGACATTATAACATTAGATATAATTTCAGGGAACCACATGGTGAATTTATGACCAAACCAAAGAAACAGTAAAAGATCCAAAAATTCCTCCACAGGTTGCTGTGGAGGACACTGGCTAGCACAACAGCATCTGCAGCAAAGCTTAATTTTGTCAAAATAACATCATGAGTACAAAAGGCTTTCCTCTTCGATCCCCTAAAACTGCCAGTGTAATTATGCAGCATGAGCAGCCTACAAAAAACAGAACCAAAGCTTACTTTGAAGTACAAAAGGAAGGCAAGTAAGGTATAAAGGAGGAGCAATCGTGGTGGTTAATGGAAGCAAGTGAAACGCAGACCGATATAAACATGTCTTCAGTACTGACTGGCAGAAGACTTATCATTATAGCAGCCATTTGTAGCCAGCTAATGTTGTTATTCTACTTCTCAGCAAAGCGAGAGGAATTCCACAAAAGGTGACTGTTCCTCCAGGTAGGCAGAAATGCTGATTATGCACTCAAGGAAGGACATAGCAGTCACTCTCCTCTTTTAGCACAGTTATTTGTCTTCCTCGTAAGGTAGCCATGAAAAATTCTAAGAAAGAAGGACAATGACCCCATGAAAGGAGAATGTGACAAAAGAAAGGAGGACACTGATGAGGAATGATTTTATTTTACAGCTAACTAGGACTCCTAAAAACATTAGATGTTACAAATTAGTGCTGATACGCTTAACAATTTTTTTGCCTAGTAAAATTTCTACAAGGCTTTGTAAACTTCTGAAAAGCTGATGAAGAATCAAAGATGATTAGGGGACTGGAGGCTAAAGCATATAAGGAACGGCTGCTGGAATTGGGTATGTCTAGTTTAATGAAGAGAAGGACGAGGGGGGACATGATAGCAGTGTTCCAATATCTCGGGGCTGCCAAAAAGAAGAGGGTGTCAAGCTATTCTCCAAAGCGCCTGAAGGCAAGACAAGAAGCAACGGGTGGAAACTAAGCAAGGAGAGAAGCAACCTAGAACTAAGGAGAAACTTCCTGACAGTTAGAACAATTAACCAGTGGAACACCCTGCCTCCAGAAGCGGTGAATGCTCCAACACTGGAATTTTTTAAGAAGAAACTGGACAGCCATTTGTCCGAAATGGTATAGGGTTTCCTGCCTGAGCAGGGGGTTGGACTAGATGACCTCCAAGGTCCATTCCAACTTTACTATTATTATTATTATTATTATTATTATTATTATTATTATTATTATTATTATTATTATTATTATTATTATTATTATTATTATTATTATTATTATTATTATTATTATTATTATTATTATTATTATTATTATTGGAGTTCCCCTTTCACTGTGACTACTTAAAAAACAGGTTCTGTGTGACCATTTCTCCATGACAAGAGAAGTCATTTAGAAGCTGATCATCTACTTATTTATTAATGGAGTTTGGGATACTTTTGTGAAAAGTTGACTATACTGATCTTTACTTATCTTGAAGCTTAGTTCTTCAGGATAATTAACAATACTTTCCCTCATGCAGTTCATTCAAAATTAGTTTTATTTAGACTACAATATTTTGATTAACACATTAACATTTATAGCCTGGATACTGCAGCTAGCAAGAAAAATACTAAACATTGGAGGAACAGGAATCCTGCCCTCTTTTATTTCATGTTACTTTTTGAACACTTATTATCCTACGTTGTTCTATATTATTACATTTTATTTCTTGCAATGTCTTGATAAGCATATGCCAATGTCTTACACTAGAAGAAACAAGACCCCCACTCTCTTTCAGCTACCTGTCCATATCTATTTTGTGAACTCATTCTTCATTGAGTGTAGCAATATCAATAACACATAGACTTCTATACCGCTCCATAGTGCTTTACAATCCTCTCTAAGCGGTTTACAAAGTCAGCATATTGCATCTAGCATCACTCTCAGGAGAGGCAATAGGAAAGTAGATCTGAAAGGAACCACAAAATTATTTGGAGTGTTAAACCTGTTGAGATGCAAATAATCCTGCTTGGATTCTGGGATTCACGTAGCACAATATTCACAATCTTAAAATGGAAATTTTAGAATAGAATAGAGCTGGAAGGGACTCTGGAGGTCTTCTAGTCCAGCCCTGCTTTTCTTAAAGGCATCTACCAGCTCCAGTTTCATGTTGTGTTAGGCAAGTGCTAAAGAGAGGGAGATTGGAAGATTATAATGTTTAACAATTTGCTGCTTTACATTGTCCTCTGCTTCTAGTTCTGCACCATTTCTGTGTTGTGACTTTTTTTTCTGATTTGCAGTTTTGTCTTGCTTTTTATATGAGATATATATTGTTTAATTTTTCCCCCTGTAAAAGAATATCAGGGTTATTGTAGCAACACCAACTGAGTTCTACCCCTCCAGCATCTGTGGGTATTGTCATCAATGTTTCTGTCTTGTCCTTGCTTCATATAACTTTTGCCCCTTTATGAATCTCACTGACATTTCAATTAATCAAAGTAAAAGAAGACCCATTTTACAGATGATTTCCTGTTATTATAGTATATCAGGGGTGTCAAACTGCCGGCCTGCAGGCCAGTTGCATCATATGGAGGCCTCACCCACCCCAGCTCCGGCAATGCAAAAAAAGTCACGATACCTCACGACACAGCACGTGATGTGGTGAGTTTGACACCCGTGTAGTATATGGTGCTTCTCTTCTTAGTAGCATTGTGTCATATTGGTGACTGCTTCCTTACACCCTTAGCCAATATATTGGTCATAATTTATCTACAGCTCAATAAGACTTCAGGCTCTTTCCTAAGAAAAAAGAGTCAAATCAGCAGAAAATCGCAAACATGATGTCCTGATTTCCTCCCCATTTTGGCCATTAAAAGCAAAACTGATCAGATTGTTGCTATTTATGTGTTTTCTAGAACAGTTGCTTTTGAGAACAAAATAAGGATTGGGAGACAAGACTTAATTCCCGTCTCTCAAAATGCTGTCCAGAGTTACCCTGTGGTAAGATGGACAGCCAATAAATTTAATAAATAAATAAAATAAAAGGGGTGGTTGGACGTAAGCATTTTTGTTAATGACTTGGCACATTCAATACACCTATAATGCATCAAATCCAGCACCTATTGGCAACTCCTTAGGCTTAATCATGCTACACAGTCCCTGAAAAATACTCTTAAAGAGTTGTCAATGCTTTAGGTCTTTATTCTATTGCTATCATTCATATTTCTGCTCAATTTATCTATTAAAGAATTTGAAGCATTAACAATTATGTTGATAGATTTTTGACAGTGGTATACTTGAGAATTAACTAATAATTATCAGTGGGCATTTAGCCTTAAAAGAGAACAAAAAAGAAGGAATTAACAAGCACAATAATTTTTAGGGAAAAAAACCATTTAGAATCATGTTAAGGTAGTACTGACAGGTTTACTGTCAGATTTTTGAGGCAACACTCAAGCCAGAAAACCACCCCTGGCAAGAGCAGTTGCCATTTTGAATAGTCTTTCCATTTTCAAAATAGTCCTTCATGAAAGGCAATCAAGCATTTAATTTCCATTTGCAAATGCAAGCAGACAGAACTCTGAAATGGGATCATACAAACTCTGTCATATTGTTTTATTGCATCAGCTGGCAAATATGTGCTTATCATATAAATAAAGAAGGCACTGAAAAGCTGCCACAGGTAGGCTGCTCTTTTAATGCAAGGGGAGGGGAGGAAATAAACTAGAAAACATTTACTCTTTTTCTGCATTTACATTGGATGAATTTATAAAACAATTAACAACTGGGTAGGCAGGTTGAAATGTAGGACTGGTGTCCACAGGGGGAACTCAGCAGTATCAGAAGGGCAAGCATTACTGGATAATCAGAGCTCTGCCCTTTTTAACATGTGTTGCATATTGTATGCATGTCAAAAGGGGTAGGACTTCAATCACCCTGGTCCTACCTGCCATTTTGATCCCATTTACTCTTCTAGTGTACAGACAATATAAAAAAGCCACTCATCTTAAGCATATTTTAAGAATCTTGAACCATATTAAGCCGAAAGCCAACTGCAAGGGTTTCCTGTTTAAATTACACATCACTGGCTTCTAGATAGATTTGCATGCGTTGATTGTTGTCCAAAAATTCAATTTCAGCCTTATTGGGATGGGGGAGGTGGAGACGGAACAGGGGAGAGAAGGCGCTAGAGAGAAGCCAGTCACTGCAGAGATTCAGATCTGGCAATATTCTTCCAAAATGATTACCTTTGCCATTTTCTGGAATTGATCTCTCAGCATCCTGTTCTCCCACTCTCCCCATAATGCAATAATTTATTTATTTAGTGTATGGCACCCCATAATGGAGTAAATATGGCAATAAGCTCCAGACCTGGGAAATGTTCATTCAGGAACTTATATCAAAGGTCACAGAGTCTTTTTTATCACATATAGGAAACTAGGGAATCAGTCAGGGCCCCAAATTAAGTAGGGGATAACATTTTGAGACAAGAAAATTTAATCTGCTCTTGATGTTTTGGGGATGATGACATTAAGTGCATGGTTCATATAGCATAACAGTTGCTACAAAGTATCTTAGGGCTGCCATTACTATGACTGACCCAAATTAAATATTTTAACATTTTATTTTTGAAGGTAATAAGAATCCCAAAATTTTTGTTTTATTAAGCAGAGAACTATAAATGAAAATATACCTAAGAGTCAATAATCCATTGAGAAGTACATTATGCTGGGAAAGGTAAAAGACAGATAAGAGGATGACCAGCTGAACAGTGGGTAGACGCAACAACAGCAGCAATGGATGTTTATTGAAAGTCCCAAAAGGCAAGACTGACAACAGATCCTGGAGAAGACCTATCTTTATAATAACTAGAAATTAATACTTAAGGTAGCACATAATCAATCAATCAATGAATCTCTAAAGTTTAGCAACCTTTTCCTCTGAAAGAAACATTAGCTGTATTCTGCATGAGAAATCCTGCAGTCAATGCCTCTCTGTATCTCCCTTTGTCTTGCTTTACTTTTTCTTTTTTAAACTGTTAATTGGCTAGCTAGAAATTTATTGTAATTGTCATTCCTTCCTCATCCCAAAGATGATTTTTCAGGAGGCAACTGGACTTTCTTGTTTTTTCCTTTGAAGACGTTTCACTTCTCATCCAAGAAGCTTCTTCAGCTCTGATTGGATGGTGGGGAATGGAAGGATTTATACTCCTTGCAGACAGCTGGTCATTTGCATTCTTTTAGAGAGTTGTTGAGGCCACCTGGAGGTTTATCTGTATCATCAGGGTCACCTGAGTAGTGCAAATGGGTGTGGAGCCTACTTGGAACTGTTGAAAGGACTATGTGGTAGACTAGAGATAAATTATGTTTATCCCTCCCCCTCTGTTGAGAGAGGGCAGTTTTGACATAGATGGCCTCTTTGACCCCTCTTTAAAACCAGAGGTCATCTCTGTCCAGAATGTGGACTTTGCTGTCTTTGAAAGAGTGGCCTTTGTCTTTTAAATGCAGATGGACCCTACACCACCAAGCTGAAGATCTGCCTACCAGCAAAGATGGGAAAGAAAAAGAACTAAAACACATTAAGGAAGCCTTCATAACTTGTGGCTATCCCAAGTGGGCCTTCATCAAATCTCAAAAAAGACCAGCAGGAGCTCCTCCATAACAGACAAAGAAGAAAACAATAAACAAAGCAACATTGCTGTTCCATACATTGCAGGAATATGTTGTGGCTCCATCTTGTGAGCCCCTCTTATCGGAGGAAGAAGGCTCCGAACATGAAGGAGATGAGATGGCCAGGCCTCCCTCTCCAGGACCCTCCTCTTTGGCAATGCCTCAGTGTCTCCCGACGGAGAAGTGATTGAACAGGAGCCAGGTGGTTCTGAGATTGGCCAGGAGCCAGGTGTTTCGGATAGTGAGGAAGAGAAGTTGTGGCTGGATCCACGCCAGCGTAGGAGCAACAAGCGTGCGCAGCAGAAAAGAAGACATGCCAGAGATTAAGCTGAGTCACTGGACCACACCCCACAGGCTATAAAAGGGAGGTGGTGGCCATTTGGACTCTGTGACAGACAAAAGCTGAATCTCTGGCGAAGTAGTTTGCTGTGGACTTAATTTTCTAACTGTGTGTATTGTTTTTTGTTCTCTGAATAAAAGTCTTGGCAGGCAGCTACGGAACTGCTGCCAAGTTTTCTTATCTGTGGATTGAAGTGTGGAGAAGTTCTTTAACCCTCGGCTGGCTGTTTGGGTGTGTGTGTGTCCGACGGGGACAGAACAGAATATTGGAAAAGTTCAGGAGGATCTTCAGCCAACACAACATATGTGCACACCTCAAACACAAGAATACACTAAGGCAGAAGCTTGTCCATCCCAAGGATAAAATACCCAGACACAAACTGACCAACGTGATATACGCAGTACAATGCAGTGAGCCATGTGCAGATCTGTACATTGGGGAAACAAAACAAGCAGTTCATAAACACATGGCACAACATAGGAGAACAAACCCATCAGGACAAGGTTCAGCAGTCCACTTGCATTTAAAAGACAAAAACCACTCTTTTGAAGACAGCAAATTCCACACTTCGGACAGAGAGGACCTCTGATTTGAAAGAGGGATCAAAGAGGCCATCTATGTCAAAACTGAACAGCCCTCTCTCAACAGAAGGGGAGGGATATGATATCATCTATCTCCAGTCTACAACACAGTCCTTTCAACAGTTCCAAGAAGACTCCACACCCATTTGCACTACTCAGGTGACCCTGGAGACACAGATAAGCCTCCAACGAGTGGCCTCAACAACTCTCTAAAAGAATGCAAATGACCAGCTTTCTGCAAGGAGTATAAATCCTTCAAATTCCCCACCATCCAGTCAGAGCTAAAGAAGCTTCTTGAACGAGAAGCGAAATGTCTTCAAAGAAAAACAAGAAAGTTGCCAGTTGCTTCATGAAAAAGTATCTTTGGGATAACTGTGACCTGGATGACTGAGAATCTCCATAGACATTCTATCCTCACTTTCAAATTTTAACATTTTACATTTTTTTTATTGTTGCTGATGCTTTTTCTTCCACTGGAAGCTTATCTGCTAAATTTTCAAACAAACAAACAAAAAATGCACTGATGATATTATCGAGTTTAGAAATGACATATCTGCAAGAAAACCACCAAGCTCAAAGAGCACCAAGGACCCCACAGTTCAATCCTGAGGTACAAATATTCTTTATCAAAAACCAAGTTTTCAACAGATACTATTAACTTTTAGATGGTGAAAATATATACTTTTTTGTTATGTTGATATCCAGCCTTTCAATAGCTCATGAAAACATACCTAGATCTCCCTGCTCTCATTTTTTTTTTCATTTACAACCTTAAACATGGAAATAGGTTAGGCTAAGAGACTGACTGTCCCAAAGTTATTCTAGGGAATTTATGTTTGCATTATAAACTGAGATGGTGTGTGATTAAGTGTAAGGAGACTTGAGATCAAGTCTACTTTCAACATCACAGGACACTGGCAACTCTGGATCAGGTGCTAACCTATCTCACAGAATTGAAGCTGAGAAAAAAACTGAAGGAGGAAGTCCTCAAAATAGAGGATGGATGGATGATGGATGGATGGATGAACAAACATGCCCAACTCTGCCTATTTCCCTGCAGAGACTGACAAAAAAAAAAACATTTGAGTGGCTAATTCCATGGGTATGTTGGAATGAGCACAGCAATTGTTTGCAAATGAAACATTAAGAAAAGGCACAATTGCGTCCAACTTCCACAGTGCTTTGTTTCTTCTAAAATGAATCTTACCTCCTATTTTCCCATGGTCATATACAAAATTTCATAGGCATACTGCATATCTAACCAAAGAAAGAAATAAGTCCCATTTAAACTAGAGTTTTCATAAAGCACAACAGTTTCCAGAGAACTGCTTTATTCTTAGCCAGATTATATTTGTTAATATAGTCCAGTGATGACAATTGTATTTAGCCATAAATTGCTAATGTCTTTAAACAGAGACCCTTCACATTATTTGTTCCTGAGTCTTGTAAGGATTGAAATTGAGATTTTCCACAACAAAAGCACTTGCTCTCTCACTAGGCTATAATCCCTCCCATCCAACTATCTGTGCTTCCTATTCTGTCAATATCTCTATGCTGCCAAGAGTTTACTTTGTGAATATAGTTATCTTTGATATTTAAAAAATGTATAAATCTCAGTGTTTCATTTACTTGAAAACAATTTTTTCTCCACCCACATTTGTTACTTATAAAGATATCATGCTTCATGTTTAACAGATCAACAGCACTGGTAATTTACCACCTCAATCTTTCAACAGTGCAGCTTTACTTTTTTAGTGACTGTTATTTTCATCTTTCATGGCTAAGGAAATTTATGCTCAAAGGTCATAAAAAGGTAGCCAGATTGTGTATGTTTTAAAAACCATGCTTTCTTTTCTTTTCTTTTGCAAGAAAACATAAAAATGATCTTGAATTTGCCACCCATAGCATCCTGCTGAAGTATTTCACCAAGTCTTCTTTGTTCTTTTTTTTCTTTAAAAAAAACAACAACAGCATGAGCTTCCTGCACCCATATATCCTCCAATTTAATGAAGTTGTTAAAGTAGCAAGACTGACAGGTTAATTATCCTTTATAAAAGGGGGACAAATTGAACTGTGTCTTTCCATCATTTTTTGATATATCAAGAAGCTCCTGAGGTGCTTAGATGCCACTCTGGTGAACAGAAGAATGAATCCACTTTGCTATTGTTGCTTGACCCTGGTCTCCCCATTGGGGCCTTGTGGTAGATTGCAGTGACTTTTTTGTTTTACATTCAACAGATCCAACTTTATTACGAATTCAGAAGATTTTTTTTTCCCCTCCTCCTCCATATGTTAGCTGACAGCTTCCCTGAAATAACTGATGGCTAAATTTAAACTCTGATGAAAATTAACCCAAGTGTTAAATGCAAACAGGAGCTGCTTGGAAAGAAAAGAGTTATCATAGTAAATGCCAAACAGTGGAAAATGTGTGTAAATTAATGGAGCCTCACTAGTGACAAGCTGTCAGGCAATTTGATGGCTCTTGATAGTGCTTTAGTCCCACTGAAGTTGGCCAGAGGGCAGCCTGGACAAGTTCTGCTTTTCAAAAAGACTGCGGGATGCTTGACAGTAACGCTAACTAGACTGTCTAAAGTTCATGGTCAAACGAGAGGCCTCTTTTTTTAAAAAAAGAGAAAGATGGGGGAGGAAAAGCTGTGCGCTAAACAGGGTTCACTGGCCATTGAGAGCTGAAAGCAGCATCATGTATCAAACAATGTATCATGGCCTAAATGCTCATAAAAGGGTAGAGGTTGGGATGATAATAATAGCCCACACATATATGTACCCAGATACACACACATCCCTCAATTGAGTGGGACATAAATAGAATGTAATTGTGGAGACGAGGTTTTCTTTTGACTAAGTAGTCCAGGTACACAGATCTGGAAAAGATTAAAAATGTTGCAGTCATCCCATTTTTTTCCATTAAAACAAAAATGTTTTGGTTTTAGATTTTGCATATATATGGAGCTATGGAATTTTCAGGTAGAGTAGATTTGCCCAATACTCTGCAACAGCAAAAGTGAGGCTTTATCATATTCATCTGCAATTGTCAATATTCAGCACAGTTCAGATAAATATGGTTTCAGTTTTGTGATTTTGGATTAAGTGACCTGTAACTTTTTAAATAGATCTTAGTTGTTTTTGAAAATGAAGCAGAACAAATGTTTTAGTATCATCAAATCTCTGCTCAAATTCCAATTGTTACCTGTGTTATCAACTTGGTCAAGTGGTTATTTTGTTCTTGTGCAATATCATAATTGTACAATGCAAATGCTGAGAATATACACATAATTATATCAGCAAGATAAAGCACATAAAAAGCTCTCTGATTGAACAAAATGCTGTCTTGCACTAATTTCTGTATGTAGGTTTCAGAATACATTTTCTAAAGCAGCTACACAAAGTTAGCTGAAACAAAAAAAGAGTGCTTGGATTTTTTTTATTGCAGCAAAACCTAAAAAGCAAGTCACAGTTTTGGGTCCCACCAAGCATTTCAGAAAGCCAAATCCTGAGTGCATATTTAAAACAGCATGCCCAGGCCAACTTTTAGGAAAAGGAAAACTCATCCACTTTTTCTGGGGAATAATTGGGGCACTGCCAAAAATGGAAGACCATTTGAGAAATGGCTGCCATGGGTCAAAGACGCTGGGCTTGAGTAAAATTAAATTAATTTACATTAATAAAATATAGGTAGATAACTTTAAAAGAATTATTTATCCATCTTTAAAATATTGATTTTCCATTCTAGCAATAATAGTGGTAGTAATAACATAACTTCCTCCATCTGTAAAATAAATTTATTTTCTATCTCACTGGTAAAAATAAATTGAATTTTCCTATAATAAATACATTAATTAAATGCATTATGGATTTCAAGCTACGCTGTCTGCCTTTAATTTAAATACATAGAAATAAATTGCTAACCTATCTTTAAAATACATTGAATTGATTCCCCAGCTTTAAAGAAAAAATAAAGCTTCCAATCTACACAGAACCCACCCCTCCACACACACACTACTCTGATCAGAACAGTGTTCCTTTTGTATGTTTCAGATTAGTTTTCCCAATTTTAAAACAATATAAAAGTTCTAATCCCTGACCAATAAACCAACCAACACATATATTCGCTAAATGGCTTGAATATTTTCATCTCTTCCCCTAGAAACCTCTATACATTCTCATTTTTTCTTCTGCTTTTTGATTCTTCAGAGTTGTGACGTGTAGGTGGTGGGTCAGTTTCCATCCAAACCATCCTTAGCAGACAAGGGGAGGGTCTCCCTCTAACTTAGCTTCTGCCTCTCTCGTTGGTGGGAAATACTGCAGCCCCTTCTCTTGCCTGCCCTACAGTGTCTAAGTTAGGAGTCTTGTGGACTTCAACTCTCAGAATTCCTCAGCCAGCATAGCTGGCTAAAGAATTCTGGGAATTGAAGTTCACAAGTCTTAAAGTTGCCAAGTTTGGAGACCCTTGGCCTAAGTGGTAGCTGCCCCGTCACCCGACTGCCATGCAAAGCAAGACCATGTCATGAAGGTTCAGCAGTCCTTTCCTCCAGACCATTTTCCATCTACTGCTTCTGCCTGCCTGCCTGCCAAAAATCAATGGGAAGCCACTGTGAGTGTCAGACCTGGAGCTCTATTATCAGCCTCCTTTGGCAATAAACTTAATATGACAAGAGCATGCTTGACTCAGTAAGGAATATTTAGATCAGAATTAGTTCTGCAATGAAAACTGTGGAGGGGAACCCCCCTTACCTTGACAGATATTATCCTATGTTTTGTTTCTGTGAAAAAGGTAGCAACTCGTTATAAGCAGCAAATTTCAGAAGATTTTTTTCTCTCACCTTTCCCTCAACCACCATCGTTGTCTTTTTAAAAGAAATGTATTACAAAATAGGAGGGTGTTAAGCCGACATTTTTGCCTTAATGCATCATTTACCTGCACCATGATTTGATATCTTGGCATCCTGGGGTATTCTTGTATCAACAGATTAGTGTAAAAGAGGGAGTAAATAAGGCAAGGTCACAAATGCTGAAGTATAAAAAAAAGAACTTAGCCAATAGCAATGTATTGTTTACCTTATCTTTGAATTCCTTAATTAAGGCAAGATTTGAAATAAAGGGAGAGGAGACCAGCAGACAACTAAGGAGTGGAAGTCATTCTGAATCGATACCCAGGCCTCTTTGAGAATTTTAAGGGCAATGTTGGGGGAAAAAAACCTTTCTCCTAATCAGAGGAAGGGTCTCCTCTATTTCAGATACAAAGGCCTTCCAGGGATGATTGCTGGCTGAGAATTGTTTAAAAAAGCAGTACCCATGACTGAGGAGGTAAGTAGGCTGATAAAGACAGAAAAAAATATATACAATTTTCTTCCTCAGAAAACTCAGACTAAAAGGAGTTCCCTCAAACTGCAAGATGGGCAGCATATAAATTTAATCAATCAATCAATAAATGCCATATGAAGCCAAACAAGATTCTTTTATCTTCATTTATACCCTTGTTATACAATGTGGACTCAGTCCAAAAGTAAATTTTCAACCTTATTTTATTTCATCTACCCTGTCCCATCTCTTTAATGTTTTCCAGGTTTTTCTGAGTCTCCTAAAAGCTCAGGAAAAATGTGGGGGACATGATGGGGCAGAGACTGCTATAAAAGATCCCCCCCCCTCTTTTTTAATTAAACACACTTTTTCCTTGCAAGATATTTTATGCGGGAGATATGAAATTATGTTCTGTAATACTGCCTTTCTTTGAACTGTAAATACATTTCTTTGAAAATGTTATTTCCTTGAAAGACTGAGTTTTGATAGTTTTTATAAACTAGTTACTTATTTCCTTTGGTTTCTGTGTAGTTATAGAAAGTGCCTGGGCTTTCTTATAGATAAACAAGTTCCTGCTTTGAATTGTTCATCTTCATCTTCATCTATAAATCTGAAATTTATAGAATTAAAAACATGAGATTCAATTTATAACAAATCCACATAACAATTTTCCCCAGGCTCAGATGTAATAGGCTGCTGTTTTTAGAATTCTGAGTCCACATTGACCTCATTTACCTCTTTTTAAAAAATAATATGCTCTATGGTTCATCACAAAACAAGAATATCTTGTAGTATAGCAATAGCAAAAGGATTTAGACTTATATACTGCTTCACAGTGCTTTACAGCTATCTCTAAGAGATTTACAGAGTCAGCATATTGCCCCCAACAATCTGGGTCCTCATTTTACTGAACTCAGAAGGCTGGAAGGCTGAATCAACCTTGAGCCTGTGACAATCAAACTGCTGGCAGTCGGCAGAATTAGCCTCCAATACTGCATTCTAACCACTGCATTACCATGGCTCTTTTATATTTTATTACAATATTCTCCTCTCATTTCTTTTCAAAAATTAGATTGCGATATAATATTGTCTAATTTAATTTGGATAACACAGCAAAGTATACCCTCATGCAATATCCTTAGAGGCTCTTGTTTGTATTTCACAAGAAGTGTCATGACCCCATCGGATGCTGGTTCAGAGGAGGAGGAGGAAGAGGAGGAGGAGTTGGAACCAGGACCATCTGACAGGGATGGGACATCTCCCCTGGAATGTTTGGAGAGGCCAAAGGCTGAGGATGTCCCAGGCCCCTCAGACATTGGGAGAGGTGGTTGACTGGACTGGGAGTTGCCTACTCTCACAGACATGGGGAGGATTGACTGCAGACAAGTAGAGGTGTTGAGAGGCAGCAGATCCCCTCTGATGAGAAACAGCTGCCTTCCCCACTCAATCTGAGGGCACGGAGAGTAGAGCTGAGGCCAGCTCAAAGGAGATCTGTGAGGCTGCTTGGGAGAAGGTTGCCCCATCCCTCTTCTCAAGGAACACCTGGCTTGGGTTGACTTAAGCAGAGGCCAGGGGAGACTGTTTTTGTTGGGAACAATTGTTTTGCTTTGGCATGCACTTCCCTGGCCTTGAAAAAAAACTCTTGTATCATGTTTCTACCTGTGGAATTCAACCCTTGCTTGTCAACTCTTGAATTTGCCCTGTGGACCTTGCTGTTTGAACAGGCACCTTATTTTTGGACTTCTTCTCTGCCTTTGTGATTTGGCTCTGGTGATTATTGGCTTTGTTTGTGGGTGGTTGCCTTAAGGAAATTTTGAGGTTGAGCTTTATTGGCCATTGCAGGACCATTTGTTGTGGAATTAGCAGAGCAATAAAGGACTCTATCGAAGCTTGCCTTGGCGACCTGGGTCATAACAAGAAGTATCCTAGGACCATACCACAGAAGCTTATTTCACAGCCACCAATGGGAAATAAAATAACCCACATCCCTAAATGAATGGCAAAATCTTTGCTTCTACAGCTAGTAAGAAACTGAGCTGTTCATAGATAAAGGATTTTTTGGACTTGGATTTGTGGCAATTTGCTTCTGCAAATACAGGAAGTAAACATATGTGAGTGGCTTAGTCTTTATTAGGTAAATGGTCTTTATTTCCATTGCAAGATTTTTTTATCTAAAAAAAATTAAATCAAGCATGTTTTTCACATTTTAAAATAATTAAAATAGTTAATAAGACAATGCAGTTTCCTCACGGATAATAAAGGGGGTCTTTTTTCTTGCTTGCTTGCTTCCAGTTCTGACGCTGATTGAGATTGGCTAGTGCCAAGGAAGCAGTTTTTGAGAATTGAAAGACAAATCCGAAAAGCTAAATATTTAAAAAAAAAACCTGCCCTACCCAGCACAGAGAGGGCTGCCCAGATCATGGACACAACTTTTTCCAAATAGCTAAAGCTCCCCTTGCTTCTCCATCTTTTTCTGTTCCTTGCCATCTGTTCATGCTGCTTGAGCAGACTCCCTCCTCTCTTCTCACCAGGGCCTGTCTAAGGAAAAGGGTATTAGAGCCCCTGATGGGACAGGCCTCAGGCCTCTCCATCACTCCTAGCCACAAGGAAGGCACCAGCTGTCTGGCCTCATTTGCATTTTCTCTCCAAAATAATGAAATTAGCCATGAGTATCCTGAGGTGATGCAAGACACAAATTTAGGCTAGATGTGTCAGCATGTGATGGGAAGGGAGGGGGGAAGGTCACGGAGGCATTGGGAGCATGCTCGTGGTATTAAAATCAGCAGCAACATTTCTTTCACAGATTGCAAGAAGTGAGTTTTTTTCTTTTTAAAAAAAAAAAACAAGCTATTAATCAAGGAGATGAATGCATCAGGACAAATGCAAAACTCACAACTTTGGCAGCGGTATAAAGACCTGACTACTGAAAATCAGATATTAGAAACAGGAAATCTGCAGCAAGTTGAAAAATAAAACACCAGCCTTTTGACCATGAGTAGATAATAGTCATGTACCAACTGATAGTGCCAGACTCATAATTCTATCTTGCAACTTACCATAATTTCTAGGGGTCCAACTGCTACATTAGTCTCTAATGAGGTTTCCAAGCCAGATTCCAGTATTTCCCTCCTGTGGTACATAATGTTCACCATTTTTATTCCTAGCCAAGGGAAATAAACATTAACATATTTGCTATGCAGTGATACAGATCTGTGATTGATCTGCTGTTTGTTGTATTTTTTCTTCATGTGGATAAATTAAAAGCATATTTACCTTCCTCTTTTTACTGGGATTCTTCCAATACTTGTCTCTCAGAACCAGATTTTTCAACAATTATTGCAAACTGTGTATTATGTGGTGTGTGTGTGTGTGTGTGTGTGTGTGTATCCCATTTGCTCTTCTTGATGAATCTGATACGTGAAGGATAATGTGTTTAAAATTTCTAACTAGTCAGAGGCCATTTGAATGAATGAAATAATGTTAATGTGATTAACAATTGTTCCTATTCTTTCCATGTTTAGGCTTTGCAAAAAAAAAAAAAAAAAGCATCCCTATGGACTACACCACTCCTTTGGATTTTACCTATACTATAACTTCAGAGGGAAGATTCAATTAGATTGTCCAAATACATAAATCTATAAAGTATTTAGAAAGATCAGACAATAATTTCATTGCTTTACACAGTTAGCAGAGGGAGGGAGGGATTTTAATTTTTTAAAAAATACATTTTTATATTCACACGTTTACATTTATTGTAGCTGTCTTTCAATGATCTTAGTCAATCTGATTTATCTGCTACCATAACACATAATTTGAGGAAATCAACTTATATCTTCAAGATACATTTATTTTGCAATGTTGCCTTGCAAGGACTACTGAGCTGAAAATGGGAGGGGGGATTTTTTTTTAACAAAAAGAAAATACTGGGGAAGGTGTTAAGACAGTTTGACTGAAATAGCTTCCAAAAAATTCCATGCCACTATAATTTTAACATGTAACACAATTTGATGTCCAGGGCTATACAATTCATAGAAACTTTCAGACTACTACCAAAAATATTATTGTAAAAATTTGTGGAGGCCACTGCTAATACTACCTGGAACTGTAAATCAGTAACATTTGGAGAGCCACAGACTATCAATCCCAGGCAGTGGTGGGATTCAAATATGTGAACAACCAGCTCTCTGTGTGGATCCCGCTTCTGGAAGTCCATTCTGGAGCTGGGCAACAAAAAATTAGCTACTGGTTCTGCCGAAGTGGTGCGAACTGGCTGAATCCCACCACTGATCCCAGGTATGAGAAAAATCCATAAAGTGAGACTCTAATGCTAGCAGCATAGAAGCTATCAGTCTATTTCAACTGTCTTGGGTTTGTCCAATGTAATGTGAAAATTAGCACTAAATCTTCCAATCTGGGCTCATGCAGACCTACAAATTGATGCCCATATTCTTACAGTAGTTCAGAATTAAAACCAACCAGAATTACCTGCAATCAATCCAAATTGATCAGTAAATTGTTCAGCCTGTAAACACTCTGCATCTATGTTAGCTATGTAGAATGACCTGCAGAGCTTTTGGACTCCATTTCCCATTATCCTTAGCAAAGAATAATTAAGAAGAGTTAAACTGCAGTCCAACAGATCTGTAATAGTATATAGTATATAAATAGTATATACAGATTGTCCACAAACAATGGAGATGAATTAGGGTTCACTGTAGTTGGCAGCCTCCCACATAAAGTGATCTCAATGGATAATGCCTGGGAGCTGGACTGTCCTTTCAGTACCTCCTTTGGCTTATCAAAGGTTGTCACATCTTTGAAAATAGAGTCAAGGCCCTCTGGTTTAGCAAGGTGATAGAACTTTTAGGTAGGCAAACATTTTGTCTCAACAACTGTTTGCTGAGTAGAGATTATGTTTTCCCAAATGAAACAAAAAAAAAATACAAACCGATAAACCCTCACCCCCTTTGAACAACCAATGAACCACTTGATGGTCTCCATATTACCTTGGGGTCCTGAGGTTCACTGGCAAAACCATGTTTTCGGGGTCTTTCAAAAGAGTATCAAGGTAGGAGCCAATCTTATCTTGCAAAAATGATGCTCCACAGGGAGGAAATCACCATAGAATAGGCTCTCCTTCTTGGTCCCACTAGATGGACTTTCGTATCAGAGGGGGCCTGTAAAATACCCTGCCTCTTACAGGACAGTCCCAAACTGTAATTATTGTGAAATAATTGCTGTGAAAACTTTACTGTAAAATCTTGTACTTAAGCATAAGTACTGGAGATTTCCACTACAAACTTTAGTCTGATAACCATGAACTGACAAAGTAAGACAATATTAAATTTGGTAGTATATGCACTGAACTCATTAAATTTCATTCATGCCTTCTAGACCCTATCAGTTCCAAGGGATCTCAACTGTGACTTTCTTACCAAAGCTTTTTTCACTTACTTTTAAAATCTATTTTATACTCAGTAATATTACAGATATCCATTGGACTAAACCATGGCTTGTTTAGTTAAAACATCTTGAATAATCACATTGGTTCATACAACACAATAACATAAGCAATTGACAAACCACAGCGCACAAGTTCCATGACCCAAGTCAAACAACTGACTTCCCCTCCCCTTGGCATTACTCAGAATTTTATGACATCAGTATCTAGTTATTGTTTTCTTTGTCCTGCTTACAATATATCACAGAATTGAAAGTAGTCCTTCTCAGAGGTTATTGCAACGCTATCAAGCCATGCTCTTCAGAGTCAGGTTCTTGAAAAAAAATTGCTTTTTCTGGAGGCTGCAGTTTGGTGTCTCAGCCCATAAGTCTTTAATTTTTGCTGTTTTCGAATGAGGGTTTTCAAAATGATTAAAAAAAATTCCTATATCCACTTGCAGACTGTTGATTAAATGGAATGATAGTGATAAAATCACATCAGAAAAGCTTTACTGCATAAACATTTTATCTTCCAAATCTCAGAACTATTTAATTTCTTGATCTTATTATTTTTTTTTAAAAAAATAATAACTTTGTTTTTCTCCAGGAATAATTATAGTCTGTAATATTGCTCCCAATTATTTTTTTAATAAACAACCACAATGCTGTTTCCCATCAGTTGTAATGAAGAGGCCTGCTTGGCAACATTTCATGTCAGTCAAAACTCTAGGTCAGACACTTATCAATTGACCCTGTGTTAAAGGTAGACACTCATTTCAGCATCTGTCAATAGCATCTTTTGATCCATTTATAGAGGAGGCTGCATCACTAGAATGATTTATACGTGAGCGTGCATAGACTTTCAAAAAAGGGAAGCACTAACGAAAAGTGGGTGGAGGAGAGTGAAGGAGGCACGCATATGCCCTCCCTTGCCAATGGACAATCTTGTTTATTGGAATTTTAGCCCTTGATTGGAATGCGTCATTTGTGATGCTGTAATTTAGGATCTCTGATCTATCCTAAATTTGGCATCACTCCTTAACAACGAAAGATATAATAGCAGCCTCCTTTTTGGAAATCAGTACCTATTCATAAGGCATTCTATTATCTGTTCTGTACTTATCATTATAAGCAGCACTTCCTGCTATTTCATAACCTAGGCTCGGTCTCTTCCCTGTTGAGGTTTTAATTACAAATCTGCCATTTCTGAATCATTTTTAAACAAGACAGGAAAAGGAGCATAGACTTTTTTTTAAAAAAAATGACTCATATACACCATATCACATAGGGGCCCAGGAAATATTTTCTTGACACACACCTGCTGTGATACTACAGCAATGGAAGAAGCTGTCATTTGCCTGTCAACCTTTGACCTCACCCAGGCATATTATGAAATGATTTGAAAAGAAATATCAGTACTGTAGCATTGTCTTCTCCTAGCTTTGCATGCCTGTCCTTGATATCAGCCAGGGGCACTTAACTAGCATCCAGCCAATCTATATAAAAACAAGTCTTTTGTTACCAAGACCGGTTATTGTCAAATAATGGCTTATGACATAAGGTATTGTTTACTTAAGCATTCTTCTCTTACTTGCATTTTAATGAGCCTAATTAATAATAAGTTAGAAGTCCTCTGCTATTTCTTCACAGCTGGACCATATGCACTAATTACACCAAGAGAGTAAATTTCAACTAATCCCTTTGATAGGGAAAAAAAATCACTTTTAATTTCAGAAAACGCTCAATGCAGTTAAAAAACAACAACATAAAATACCATAGCTTGCACAGAAATCAAAATTAATGTTGAAAGGATAAGAGCCTATGAATTTAATATATTTCCATTGAGGTGGAAAAGGCTATTTAGGCCGTCAAAGTCTACCCCTTGCTCAGTGAAGGAATCCAAATGAAAGCAACCCAACCGGATGGCTGTCTTGCTTTGACATGAACACTGAGGGGAAAGTCCACCATCTCTCTCGGTAATGGGTTGCATTGTTCTTATTATTACAAACTTTTTTTCTGCCGTTGCATTGGAAATTGCCTTTTTGTAATTTTATTTTATTATTCTACATCCTACCATATGGATAAAAAACAGGGCTTGGCCTTATTTTATACAATATCCTTTCCAGTATGCAGATGATACCCAAGTGTACATCTCCATCCTGGGGGAAGTAAATCATGCTTTTGCCAATGTATGGAGGCTCTGGGGGTCTAGATGGGGAAAAAATAGGTTTCAACTGAATCCTGGTTAGGCAGAGTGGCAATGGGTAGGAGGCTCCTCTGCATCTAGGTGCTATAGGGGTCCTCCTGTACTCATGACTCTTGCTCGAGCACGTGGCAGTCCTGGATAGGAGGGCCTTTCTCAAATACATGGAAAAATCCCATTAGACTTGAAATACACATACGGTTAGAGTTATGTCTCCCAAAATTCAGACTGGAAAACAGATATTGTAAATAGAATTGTAGAGCAGGAGTCTCACACCCCCAGTCCATGGCTCTCTGCTGGGTCACAGCCCATTTGGAACCGAGCCACAGAAGTGGTGGGTGACTGCATCGCATGCAGCTGCATTTGTGAAAGCAGTGTGCGCATGCGCATGAAACCATCCCCTCTCCCCTCTCTCTGCTGCTGCCACAGCCATCTCCACTGGTCCACTGAGCTGGAAAGGTTGGGGAACTCTAATAAAGAGTATCGGCCTGGTTAGGAGGTCTCTCATATTTTGACACTGCCTTATCATCATTTCCCAATAGAATACATGGAAAAAATCCTATTAGAGTGAACATCAACTTAGTGTTAGGATAAGGTTTCTCATTAGGGTTAAGTCTCCATGAATTTGCCCAGTAAAATAGATATCGCCAATAGATTTGGAGACTATCAGTATGCTTAGGAGGCTTATCATTTGTCGAGAGTTCCTTATCTATGTTTCCTGGTAAAAGACATGGAAAAAGCCCTTAGGGTGAAATTCCAATTAGGGTTAAAGCTAGGGTTGTGATTAGAATTAGGGTTAATGTTAGGTCTCCATAAATTCACCCAGTAAAAGAGAAGTTGCCAATAGATTTGTAGTGTATCAGTATGCTTAGGAGGACTCTCACATGTAGAGACATCCTTATCTGTGCTTCCTGGTAAAATATATGGAAAAATCCCATTAGACTTGAAATACACATAGGGTTAGGATTACATCTCCAAGAATTTGTAGTGGAAAATAAATATTGCTATTACATTTGTGAAGTATCGGTATGCTTAGGACACTTCCTATGTATTGAGACTGCCTTATCTGGGTTTCCTGGCAAAACACATGAAAACATTCCAGTAGGGAAAAAATTACAATTAGGGTTAGGTTTGTGGCTGGGGGTTAAGGTTAGGTCTCCAGGAATTTACTAAATAAAATAGATGTTGCCAACAAATTTGTAGAGTACTTGTATGCTTAGGAGGCCTCTCATGCATTGAGTGTCAACGCTGCTAATATTGGATGTTCCTGCTCTGACAATTGATGAAAATGCAACCATTTTCTCTTCTCCTTTAACATGCTTTTCTTTATTTTTAGAATTAAGGTGCAGCAGGGGGGGTTGGAATGTAAGCTCAGTTAGCCATAATAATAATGCTGCCCTGGGAACTCAAGGACGAGCTGATAATGTTTTGGCAGGCTGAGGAGCTGAGGAGAAAGACCAAGCTTGAAGCTAATTGGGGAATGTGTTTTATGACAGTTTATTGGGGGTGGGAATTGTACTTTGTTACTTTGTATCAGGGGGAAGGGAATTTAGTTTTGGGGTTCAACTATGTAGTGCCGATACTTTGTTTCTCGAATAAATGTTCTTTAAGGAAAAATTTTGCCTCAAAGTTCTTTTGATGGGTTTCATCTATCGGAACCATGACATTGAGACTGCCTTATCTGCATTTCTTGGTAAGACACATGGAAAAATCCTATTAAGGCAGAATTCCAATTAGGAATTGGAATTTTGACTAAGGTTACGGTTAGGGTTAGGATTAGGGTCTCCAAGAATTCCTAGTGGAAAATATCTATTGGCAATAGGTTTTTAGAGCCTGGGTATACTTAGGAACCTCTCATGTTCCTAAGCATATCCCCTCATAAGTCTGCCTTATCTTCATTTCCTTGTGTTGTGTACTAGTTATGACCTTTCCTGGATCAAGAAACTTTTCTTTCAGTTACTTATTCTCTGGTTATCTCCAAGATTACTGCAAGGTACTCTGCATGAGGCTACTCTTGTAGAGTATCTGGAAGCTGCAACTGGTTCGGAATGCAGTGGCACATGCAGTGTTGGGCACCCCAAAGGTTGCATATGTAAGACCTCTGCTACAAAAACTTTTTTGGTTACCAAATTGTTTCTGGGTTCAAGTCAAGGGGTCGGTTATCACTTTTAAAGCCATTCATAGCATTTGACCAGATTACCTAAGGAATCATCTTATCCCAATTATATTAATCTGTCCCACCAGTTTAGACAGTGATATGTTGGAGATCCCATTGTTTAAACTTTAAAGAATTTCAACTGGTGGGATCCAGGAGAATCTTCACTGCTGTTGGCCCCGCCATATGGAATATCTTATACCCAGGGATATGGTGGGCACTCATTCTTTTTGCCTTCTGGAAGAGCATTAAGACCTAGCTCTGCCAATTGGCATGGGGTCTAAGAGCAATATGCAACCTGGGGGTGGGGGTGGCTTGAGAATACTCCCTCTTTTAACTTTTTTAACATCTTCATTTTAACTTTGTTCTTCATTGTGTTTTTATATTTGCTTTTTAATGAGAGAGAGACTGCTATGCATCTTCCCCTAGTCTTCACCTTCCCAATTCCTTCTACATATCTTCATTGGACTTAATTTGAGTCTACTAATCATTGCTGTTGTTTTCCAAACTGATTCCAGTGAGTCTGAATCCTTCCAAAAGTATGGTTCCCATCACTATAGGGGAGGTCTGATCAATAGCCAAATAATGATTAGCTTTTCATTGTCACCGGAAGTAGCATTGCTTTCAAAAGTGTTTCACAGTTTTCTTTCAATCAAGCTCACCAAAACATGTACTGTATGTCTAGAAAGCCTTTTTCAAGCTCTGCATCTACAGTAGAAATCTCATAAGCAAATTGTGAGTCTTTTCACTGTATCCTTGCTGGAAGATTGTTTGCAAGTAATGGTCTAAACTAAACTATATTCTGCAGGGATATTCCCTAGTTGGTGCTCTCCGGCTATGTAGACTTGGATCCATACCACCATAGCAAATAATAATTTGTCTTTGAACACTTCCAGGAAAAATGCTTACTTCTGGTTTTTGGCCCTGGGCCCTGAAGCTGAACATTTTTATTTTATGAAAGCAGTACTAGAGATAAACCTGTTTGTTTATATGTTTTTCAATTTTCCCAGTATATTTCCCCCCCAAAAAAATAATAAGGAAGAATTCTCTCCAGAGGCACATGGTAGTAAAGAAGAAAGGTGAAATCTCTCTTCATTACATGCAGAGTCCCAATGTAAAATGAACCTAAGCCTGTTCAATGCTGGCTCAGGAATTCTAGGAGTTGGAGTCCACAAGTCATAGAAGGGCTATTGTTCACCACTCCTGGTTTAGAACATGCCACCACAGGGTTCTCTTTCTTGGAAATATATTGGAAACTAATCAAGAAGAGAAGCAACCTAGAACTAAGGAGACATTTCCTGACAGAACAATTAATCAGTGGAACAACTTTCCTCCAGAAGTTGTGAATGCTCCAACACTGGAAGTTTTTAAGAAGACAACCATTTGTCTGAAATGGTATCGGTTTCCAGCCTGAGCAGGGGGGTTGGACTAGAAGACCATCAAGATCCCTTCCAACTCTGTTATTCTATTATAAGCAATAGTTTGGTCTGATATATCCATATTGTGGATCCATGTTGTCTAATTGTTTTTTTACTGATCCCATTATCTTTGAGTACAATGCTAAAAGTATATTTACTACTGAGCAAAATGCAGTTATAACTACTGCTGAGAAATGAGTGGGATGGGGTGGGGTGGGCTTCTTATCCAGCTGAGTGCTTGGGAAATTGTCCTACTCTGAATTAAACTAATATTATCAATATCTGTCTTTTCCCCAGAAAACATTTCTTGTCCTTTAGGAAATGTTCCTGATTCATTTAGTCTAAATTCCCCGTTGTGTTTTCCTTTATTCCATTAGCCCTTGTTAGATGATGCTGGATGACCTGCAACAATTCTGCTAAACCATTAATGATTATCCTATCCATCCTTCATTTGCTGTTTAGCTACAACTATATGCCTTTACTCCTTTTAATCTTTAGTTTAATGAAGTGTAATTAATCAGGCTCACAATGAAATATTGGATCTTGAAATTTCTCAATTCTTTCATAATAAGCTACTTCATGCATAAAAAGCTGACTTGGAAGAATTATCACAGCTGCTTTCTCTCCCTTGTTTGGGTAAACAATCTCCATCAAAATGGGAATATCACTTAACAAAACCGTAACAAGTGTTATTATAGTTTGCAACAGAGAGAAACTTTCCAGAGACACAATTTAAAAGAGCTTGAGGTTTCTGTTCTGCGGCATTCACTTAGAAGGCTGAATGCTATTGATTACTTGTCTAATTTGTATTATTTTCCAAGCTGCCCAGACAACTTGACTGTTTTGTTATCCGATCTCCTCTCAGGCTTGCATTTGTGTTCAAATCCTTGCAGCCGCATTCAATACTCAGAAGCTTGTTGGCCCATTTTAGAGCAGGCTATTTTCTTTAGATAGCAGGACTCTAAGGGGAAGAGGAAGAATTGACAACTCAACTAAAGAAAAAAAGAATCCCTTCCTGCTGTGTTCTTCTGTTCCTAATGCCAAGGAATGTTAGTCAAAGAAGACCCTCCATTTGTCACACTGGGGAATTAGAGAGCATAGCCAGGCCCTTTTGAATAGGTAGACAATCAGGCAGTTATCCAGTCCCCATCCCTAGAAGTGGCCCCATCCAAAGAATAAATCAGTCTTTGAGATGATCAGATAGATTCATGTTTTTCAATCAAGCCTGCAAAACTGATCCCCGATTACAAGGGAGGCTGTGCTAGCAACGATATGTTATCACGGATGTCCATGAGGTCAAAAAGTCAAGATGGCAGCCACAACTGTACAATAGAAGACCCCTTTTTAATAAGCTTGCACCTGTGATAAAACCATCTTTTAATCAGAATGTGACCTTTCAAATAGAGAATGGACTTCAACTGTAGCTGTCTCTTGAGGTTTTTACTCTCCTGTAATAACATTGGTGGTTTTATTGTTTTAATATTGCAAAGTGGCTAGAGTCTGGTGAAACAGGCAACCTAAAATCTTTGTAGTGAATAAATATTAATTATGTCAAACATTATTTCAGGGTGTGAATTTTGCCACGTGCTTCATTGTCCGTCCGTTGATTTTAGAGGGGAGAACAAATGGAGGCAAATGTATACTGACAGTGCAGAAGGAAAGCAGGGTATATCTGTGTATCAACATTTCACCCATAACACCAGTAACTGAATCTTCATTTTGGTATGTATCATTAGAAAGATTTCAGATTGATACCGAGGAGTAAATCCCATTTAATTACAAAAGTGTTCCTCACTCTGAGTAAACATCCATAAGCACGAATTAATTTTTCATTCTGTTTGAAGGCTATTATGCAGATTCTCCATTTTCTGATGGCTGGATTACATACTGTACGCATAACATCCATTTCTCAGCTTCTCTTGAATGTAGCTTTTTCAACAGATCTTCAGAATTATGTCTTTCTATTCCTATACTCTTTTGATAATATATACCATTTTTAAAAATATTTAAATGTTTTAAAAAGGTATGGTAGTTTTCCAAGATTTACTATGATGGATGATGGTTCCATGTCATCAAGTCATTGTCAACTCTTAGTGACAACACAAGGTAGATAGATTTACTCCACAATGATTTGTCCCTAACCTCATCTCACAGCTAACCCAACAGTACAATCATTGCTACTATAGTGAGTCTACCCAGCTTGCTGCTGGTCACCTCTCCTTCATTTGAACTTTCCCAACATTTGAGCTTTTTCCAGAGAGCTAGATCTTCATAATGTGCTCAAAACAGGATGACATGAGCCTAGTCATTTCTGCCTTGAGTGAGAACTCTGGATTGATTTGTTTGTTGTCCACATGATTCTCAGGAGTTTTCTCCAACATCAGATATCAAAGTTGTCAGTGGTCTTCATATACAGATAGTCCTCTACTTATAACAGTTTGCTTTGTGACCAAAGTAACAAAGGCACTGAAAAAAGTGACTTTTTCACACTTATGACTGTTGCAGCATCCCCATGATCATGCAATCAAAATTCGGATGCTTGGCAACTGAATTTGCTGAATTTTAGTTCTGACATTTGCTGTGTCCAGGGGTCATAAGATCACCTTTTCCCACCTCTGACAAGCAAAGTCAGTGGGGAAGTCAGATTCACTTAACAACGGTGTTACTAACTTAACAACTGCAGTAAATCACTTATCAACTGTGGCAAGAAAGGTCATAAAATGGTGCAAAGCTCACTTAACAACTGTTTCACTTAGCAACAAAAATTTTGGCCTCCATTGTGGTCGTAAGTCAAGGACTACCTATACAGCTTTTCATAATCCCACAAAAGTTTCCTATGGTGTCACAGAGAATATCACACTTGCACAATTCTGATTTTTGTTAAGTATGGACACATTGTGGAATTTGAATATCTTTTTCAAGGCCTTTATGACTGCTCTACAAAGTGCTAATCTGTGGCGTACTTCTTGAGTCCTCATTTCTTTGCTATTGATGGTTGA
This sequence comes from Protobothrops mucrosquamatus, assembly GCF_001527695.2. Lineage (NCBI taxonomy): Eukaryota > Metazoa > Chordata > Lepidosauria > Squamata > Viperidae > Protobothrops > Protobothrops mucrosquamatus. Next base: position 504,836 of record NW_015386252.1, on the reverse strand, counting down.
CCCTAAAAGGCAGAAGATAATAGCTTGAAAAAGATATTCAAATTCCACAATGTAATAATAATAATAAAGTTGGAAGGGATCTTGGAGGTCATCTAGTCCAACCCCCTGCTTAGGCAGGAAACCCTATACCATTTCAGAAAAATGGCTGTCCAGTCTCTTCTTAAAAACTTCCAGTGTGTCTATAGCATCTTGATATCTTTATTATCAACTGTCAATAAGGCTGATTATTTTACCTGTTGTCATTAGTGCGGTCTTTAATTTTAGTCTCTTTTTTTCGTTGTGCTCCTTCAACCTTTATTTAGTAGAGCTTGCAGATCCTTTGTATTTTAGCCTGTCAGGGCAGGGCCATTAGCACAGCTCAAATTATTGAAGTTTCTTCTTCTAACCCAGCTTCCCTTGAAGGATTTATCATAGTTAGCAAAAATTATCTTATGCATGGTGTTAGTAGGATTAAAAGATAGTGGAGTTTCTTTGATGCTCGGATATTTCCAATCTCAGAAGGACTCTTAGTGGTGATAACATAGTGAGCAGAGGGCACAGATGCAGCCAAAATTGCCAAGTGGCTACTTTCATAGATCCACACTCGGAGCATTGAGATATGAGGGTTTCATTTAATGAGACTACCCAACTTTCTAGGATTGGAATCTTCTTGCAGGATTATGATGGTTAAGGTGGTTAAGATGTTAAGATTTGAAAACTGGAAAAATAAAACTGTTGAACAATTCCAAATAATAATTATTAAGAAATTGGACCAATTTTTAAACTGTCAAAAAGTTCTGTTTTGTGGCCTGAGTGCTTTTAGAAAAAGGAACTTTAATTCATAGTCACAGATATATTGTTTAAAATATATAAGAAGTATCTTGATTGAAAGTAATACAACCAAAATTTGTGTTGTGTTCAATGCTTCATCCAGGATAATCTGTTTCATATGTGCATATGATATACTCAATAATTCTCTACTAGCAAAGACAGATGCAAGGTGTGTAAATGAGCAGAAATCAAGTTGATGAAAAAGCAGCTTCAGTAGTAACCCTGTTTAGGGTTAATGCTGATTGGATTACTAATTACAAGTTAAAAGCTGCATTTCTGAGTGCAGCAGCTTACTCCATCTATATGCCCACATCAGTGAAATTTATATTATTTTGGTTTAACTGGAGCATTAGTTCATCTGAACATAAATAACAGAAAATCAGTGCATGTCCATATGTGTATATGTTTCAGTTATGTGTAATTAAATGACTTAACACTATGATTAGTTCTATAGCCATGGTGTACAACACATGCAATCCCAAATTAAATTAATGGTTTACTTTACTCACTTTGTAACATACTGAACCACTTTGTAACATACTGAGCCATAAATTAACTACCCAAACCCTAGTTCAAGGTTCACATTAGGCTAGGACTGCCAAAATCCAGATTACCACTGGTTAGCAATAATAAACGCTTTTCCTTGTCTCTTTGCTGCCATCCAGTGGTTTTCTGAACCCTTGCATCCCAGATCCAGGAGACCTACAGGAGCCCACAATGCACGGCCTAGTTTTTTTTGTTCCATGTATCCTATGAAAGTCTCTCTTCATTTTTTCCATCCAGCAATATGATCGGGTCACTGCCTTGAGATCCTTGAAGAAAGGTAAAATATAAATTAACAAAAACTCAAACAATTTTATCTTTTCAATCTCCTGATGATATGACTGTGAACTGTCTTATGAAAGCACAAATAGGGCATCAAAACTATCTTCTGCATTTAAAAATTTACAGCTGTACCTCTCAAGGCCACATTCCTGACTATATAAATTGCTAAACCAATTTAACTCAAAATAGGAAGTAGAGGCAAGGTTATGATTTAGTGATTTCATATATTTATATACCACTTTCTATGCTGAACAACTCAAAGCTGTTCACAATAACAGCACTAATACATAAGACACATAATCATATGAATATTCATTAAATTTAATGTTCATATCAGGAAGGTGCAATGAACATCTAGAAGAAATAGGTAGTAAAAGAAATGGGGGTCTGTGACAGAGGGATAACCATATGATTCCTCAGTGACATTGATAGCAAGAGATCACACATATGAACTGAAAGATCTGCAATGATAGCTTTTTCAAGTACATTTTAGGAAAACTGGGATTAAAACTTCAAAGAGTTTATGGCTTGATTTATCTTATTATTGATTCATTTATACTTTGATTTAACTAAAGAATAATAGATTCTCTTGTTTGGAATGAAGATTTGCAAGGGGGTCGTTCTGGCAATCGTCTCCTCTCAGTGGTTTACTCCTTATGAAAACAGGAGAGGAGAGGAGTTGCATTGCTTCCCCCATCATCTCGACCTTTAAATATCAATGGATTTAATATAGGGGCTCTAATTTGTTTGTTGGACTTTAAAAATCAACAAAAAGATGACAATCATTCAAGCTTTCCTCAAAACTCACCCATTCTCTATCCCAACAGGCTGCATTTCCAGCATCTATCATTATGTCTGGCAAATATAAATTGCACATATCTTTGAATATACCCCACTCATTCATGATTCAGCCTCCAAAAAGATGTAGCATTTTCCTCTTCCTCTTTCTTCCTAAAAGTTTTCCTCAGAAAAGAGGTGGTTTAAATACCGATGGTTGGGCTTTTCCCCAATGGAAGTGTTACTTAAAGAAACCAAATGTTTGCCAGAGGAGGCTCATAACATGCTGCATGTTTAATCATGTTCAATTCATTAACATAGTTACAGTAGTGAACAATTTATTGACATAGGCAGAAACACTTAGAAACAGCCAATAAGTCATAGATGATAGAAACTCATTCTTTTGCAATGTGAGCAATACTCTGGCAAACTCTTAAATCACTTCAGAACATGATCTGAGTCATAGTTTAGTTTTTTTCCATTTTCTGATGCAAATCCCTACAATAATTAAACATAGTTTGGGAAGAAAAGATTACATTATGTCCTTTAAATCAAACCATTAACCATGGAATACCACTATAAATCTGGTATTACTAGAGTTATCTTGGTGGCTTATAATTTCTCTTTTAAAACATAGAAATGGACATTCTCAATGGTTTGTTCTTATGGGTAGAGGAGTCTGCCAGTGACTCTTTATGTTAGATACAGAGCATTGGGCCAAAACCAGAAAGAGATGGTTCAACTCCAAGTTCAGCTCTGGGGGGTGTTCTTGTGATGGTCAGTCTTTTAAACTACTGTATACCTGATGGGGGTAAACCAAAGCAAAGGGATTTGTCCAATGTAAAATTCCCTGTGGCACTCAGAAATGTAATTGTATTCATAAATTAGCATCACTTAATACCATTTTTCTAGCTAAGCTCCTCTTCTTGTTTAACCTATTTGTAAGAAGCGGTAAACTTCAATAGGAACATGTTCCCGATCACTGTCTGCCCATGCTAGGAAAAACATTTCTGCTCATCTTGATAAAATGGTTGTCAAATCAACATTGTTATTTACCATAAAATCTTAAAGATGGAGGTGAACATAGAGGCTATCTAGTCCAATAGCCAAATCATTGCAGAATTCATTAGAGCAGCAGCCTCCAACATTTTGGGAGCCAGGGACCGGTTTTGTGGGGAGTGTTTTTTCTCTGGACTGAGGGAGGAGGATGGGGGGATGGTTTCACATGTTGCCTAGATCCTGCACATGGCCAGATGAGGCTTCGCTCACTTGCATGGCTCAGTTCCTGGCGGGCCATGGAACAGTCCCGGTCCACGGCCCAGGGATTGGGAACCCCTGCATTAGAGCATTTCTAACAATCATCCTATCCTTGCTTCAAAACCTCTAGTAAAAACTCATAACAACTAGCATGTTTTTCTTCCTTGATGTATGGCAATCATGAGTAACATCCCACCAGGTTTGAGTGATATAACATATTATCTTCCTGAGTTAAGATCTCTAGTTCTGCCATTTCTTCCTTATGCTGTGTGTGGTGTAGAAGCATCTGAGATTCTGAGTGTTACCATCCTCTTTTGGGTTTCAAATACTGACTCACACCCAATTGCTAAGGTAGTTCAGTTTACTCAAGGTCAAAGAGATAAAAGTCAAAGAATACAAAAGAGTCTCTGAGAGACACTTGCCTGATTAGTTTGCTTTTAACAGGAACACACAGAAGAATAGTTCAAAATCAGTCCAAAGTTCTAAAAAGTGGTCAGGTTTATCAGCCAGTCCAGTGGTCAGAATTTCCTGGGCAGACTCCATGCAAATGTCATGCAAGAATCAGATATCAGACAGTTATTTCCAGCAAGGGCCAGGAGTCAGGGCTGCCTCTTAAATTAGGCTTCAGCCAGCTGTCACTAATCAAAAGATTTACTCCGTTGCTTGGCAAGGAGCCTCATTGAACATCTTTACTCTGCTCTCCTCACTACTTGCTTAGTGTGGGGGCTGGGAGGCCTTACAGCACCCTCATCTGACTGCTCCAGCTGTCCAGGTGATGCCTGTGTTTGATCAGCCTCAAGTGATTCTGGGCTTGGTATTTCCTAAGGCTGATATTTCATAGGTTCAGCTGAAGCAGCTTCCTCAAATTTACAGTCTAGGCAGGGGTATCATGGGCCGGATGCATCATGCCGAAACCGCGCCCACCCCAGCTCCAGCAACGGGCAAAAAGTTGCAATATGTTGTGACACGGCACGTGACGTTGTGAGTTTGACATCCCTGGTCTAGGGCCTGGGCCATGACACCCACATAATAGTATCTGTATTATAGTCTTGCAAAAGCCTATCCACATCCTGCTTTCCTGCTCCTCCCTGGGCATTTTGTTGGTCTCAGTGTTTGGCTGAATATTCAATTCTGGGCTTTTGATTTAGTTACTCTATCCAGTATCCTACCAGATACTGATGGCAGTATAATTATCGGTCTGGGTGGAATTTTTTCAACTTGAAGAAAAGACACTCCTGGAACTCAGGTATAGAGTGGGAGGGTGGAATCCTAGAAAGAATCTCTGTGTAGTATTTCCTTACTACATGAAGTAAGTGATGGTGGTGGTGGGAATCATTTCCATTTTTGCTAAATAACAGACCTACATCTTCTGATATATCAATTTTATAAACTTCAATTTAATCAAAGCCAGTCATCTGGGGATTATCATACTGGTTAATTATAAGTCCTTTTTCCTTCTTGTACTTAAACATTGTTTAAATTTACTGCATCAGAAAATAATAATAATAATAATAATAATAATAATAATAATAATAATAACAACAACAACAACAACAACAACAACAACAACAATAATAATAATGTTGGAAGGGACCTTAGAGGTCATCAAGTCCAACCCCCTGCTCAGGCAGGTAACCCTACACCAGTGATGGCGAACCTTTTAGAGACTGAGTGCCCAAACTGCAACCCAAAACCCACTTATGTATCGTTGAGTGCCGGGTGGGCGTGGCCCATTGGATGGGCGTGGCTGCGGTAGTAACAGCAGACTGGGTGGGACTAAAAAGTTCAATCAATCAATTCCAACTTTGCAAGATCTTTTTTCCCGCGAGAAGTTGAAATTGACTGATTGAACCTTTTTTTTTTTTTGCACATGGCGGTGGAGGCCTAAAGCGAAAAGGTTTTATAAAACCCAGCTAAAGGCCTAGGATTGGGGCAATGGCGCACGTGCCCACAGAGAAGGCTCTGAGTGCCGCCTCTGGCACCGTGCCATAGGTTTGCCACCACTGCCCTATACCATGGAGTTTCCACTAGCAGTAATAATAATAACAATAATAACAATAATAACAATAACAATAATAATAATGAGACTTCCGGTGGCAGGCGATTTCGCTGGTCGCAGCTGTTTGCTGCCTCCCGCCTGTTTTGCGTAAAAGCCGGTTTGACAGCCTGCATCAGCTGTCAAACGGCTTGATACCTTTCCCCTGGGCATAAGGGGATAGGTGAGCTGCCCGGGGTAGGAGTTGAGTTCCCGAGTCGTCCTATGTGGACGATGTAGGCGAGAACT
>NW_015386252.1:459844-497248 GCF_001527695.2 Protobothrops mucrosquamatus | reverse complement strand
CGGAGGAGATGGATTGTTTAAGTTTAGAGTTTGGAGTTAGAGATATTAATATTTGTTTACTTGTATTTGAATGTTAGCCTAGGTTTGGTTTGGGAAGTCCGGGGGGTGGGGGGATGGGATAAATCATTGTGTAATACCTGTGATGTATTTCTTTTTTCTTTTATGATAAAAACAATAAAATTTTATATTGGAAAAAAAATAATAATAATAATAATAATAATAAAGTTGGAAGGGACCTTGGAGGTCATCTAGTCCAACCCCCTGCTCAGGCAGGAAACCCTATACCATTTCGGACAAATGGCTGTCCAGTTTCTTCTTAAAAACTTCCAGTGTTGGAGTATTCACCGCTTCTGGGGGCAGGTTGTTCCACTGGTTAATTGTTCTCACTGTAAGGAAGTTTCTCCTTAGTTCTAGGTTGCTTCTCTCCTTGATTAGTTTTCATCCATTGCTTCTTGTCCTGCCCTCAGGCGCTTTGGAAAATAACTTGACTCCCTCTTCTTTGTGGCAGCCACTGAGATATTGGAACACTGCTGTCATGTCACCCCTCGTCCTTCTCTTCATTAAACTAGACATACCCAATTCCAGCAACCATTCCTTATATGCTTTAGCCTCCAATCCCTAATCATCTTTGTTGATCTTCTCTGTACTTTTTCTAGAGTCTCAATATCTTTTTTATATCATGGTGACCAAAACTGGATGCAGTATTCCAAGTGTGGCCTTACCAAGGCATTGTAAAGTGGTATTAATACTTCACGTGATCTTGATTCTATCCCTCTGTTAATGCAGCCTAGCACTGTGTTGGCTTTTTTGGCAGCTGCAGCACACTGCTTGCTCATATTTAAATGATTGTCCACTAGGACTCTGACATCCCTCTCACAGTTACTACTATTGAGCAAGGTACTCCCTATACTATACCTACACATTTGGTTTTTCTTGCCTAAATGTAGAACCTTACTTTTTTCACCATTGAATTTCATTTTGTTAGATAGCGCCCAGTGTTCAAGTCTGTCCAGATCCTCCTGTATCCTAAGCCTGTTTTCTGGAGTGTTGGCTATTCCTGCCAGCTTGGTGTCGTCTGCAAATTTGATGAGTTCCCCATCTATCCCCTCGTCCAGATCGTTGATGAAGATGTTGAAGAGCACTGGGCCCAGAACAGAGCCCTGGGGCACCTCACTACACACTCCCAGTTTGTTTGTTTTTTCATATCTATAATTATGCCTTCCATATTTTGGATCTACCAGCCTCCTGAACATTTTCAAGTTTGCTGATATACGATGCTGCTCTAATTTTCTTTGAAGAGTTAATGTTTTAGTTTTGGCTCTCCTAAAATTGAAGATGCACATCTAAGCTGAGGCCATTGCCACTGCAATTACACATTTCAGGAGAGCACTTGAACTCCATCAACCAATTATTCCCAGTTACTCAGGGTTAAATCCAAGACACGTGTTCCTCTTATTCTGTTTTGCATGTTCTGAAAGATGAAACTGGCAGCAAAGCAAACCATTTTTAACAGAGTTAGCCTTCCAGCAGATGTTAGAGTAATTGTAAACACTCATTATTACCACAACAGAAATTCAGAGGCACTAAACTCTTGTCCCTATCCTCATTCCAGAAGCCAACTCTTGTTCTTGAAATGTTGGCTCACTCAACTGTGCTTGGCCTTCAGCTGACTGGAACGCTGAAAAAAAATCAACATTTCTTAGTTTTGAAATTCTTAGGAAAAGCCCTTGCTTTTCCTAACAGAAAGGCAAGAGCTAGGCAAATGTAAGCCACCACCTAAAAGGTTTAAAAGCCAGTTTTCTGGAAGGATATCTACTGAGTCTTAGCAAGGAACTGGTAGGCCAGAGGAGAACCGTTGGACCTGCAGGCCAAGATTTTCCATCACTGCAGACATAGAACAAAATAAACTCAATATGAAAGTGCACCTTTCTAATAATCTTGTAGACACAAAATATAATTAGCATAAACTTGATATTGTGCATGAAATTAAATTCCTGAAAGATCAGTTCACTAATTTCCAGTTACTCTGCCAATAACATCAAATATCCTGTTCTCTTTCTCTTTTCCAACAGAAAAAATGCTTATTTTTGCCATACCCCCTTTGATATATATATATATATCAAATTATATATATATAATTATATTAAAAATACGAATCCTGGGTAAAGCCATGCAATAAAATAAATAAATTCGAACACCAGGATAATATCAAACTAAAAGCTGTTTAATACAAGTGCTGAGCTTTCATCGGCCAGCACTGCCTACATCATCAGAGCATAAAAGCAAGTTAATGGGAGTTCTTTTTATGTTACTAGCCGGCTTTGCACCCGGCTTTTCGACCTGGTCATCGAGTGGACCAATCATCAGGTTGAAAAGCCGGACGCAAAGCTGGCTAGTAACATAAAGAGAACTCCCATTAACTTGCTTTTATGCTCTGATGATGTTGGCAGTGCTGGCTGATGAAAGCTCAGCACTTGTATTAAACAGCTTTTAGTTTGATATTATCCTGGTGTTCGAATTTATTTATTTTATCGCATATATATATATATATATATTTGATATTGGGAAAATTAGGTTATAAGGCCAGTTGATGTCTTAAGGGTAAGTTCTTCATTTTGTTCAGATAAGACAAGGTTAAAAAGTGCATGAGAAAATGTCTTTCTTAAAATGCAGTTTAGTCATGCTGTACTTTAATTTATTGGCTCAATTTGAAATCAAAGAAATTAGTTCTGCCTTTCCATTTACTCTATAAGAATATATTGTGTGCTCCTAATATTCAGGAGTCTTGGCTGCCAAGGAAAGAAACATCTGAAATATAACTTCCAGCTGATTTTTAAAAGTATATGTTTTCTCATAGACTTTCTTATAGACTCAGCATTTTATTTAATATTTACTTTTTAAAAAACATATATATACTGGACAAAGAATGAGATTTCATAGAAATTGTTTGGAAGGTGAAAAGGCAAAGCAACACAGGCTGTGTTCAGAACAAGTTTATATTTTCTTTTATACCTATCAAATTTTTTACTGAATGATTGTTTGGTCCCTGTCTAGTTACGGCTATAGAAAGAACCATGTTCTAAACTGTACATCTATCTAAATTAAATAGTCAACTCAAATATACCTCTTGCTTCCCAGTATCTTCTATATTCTCCCCTCTTCCTAGGGCCCTTGTGCTACCCCACTATTCACCCCAGCTTTCTAGCATCTATTTCTGCCTGTTGCTGCCCTTTCTACTGATCCGCCCTGCATATTCAATTGTGTGTTTTGTTCAATCTAGTCCAGAATAACAAATGTAGATGCAACTTAAAAAATACCAACCAGCTCATTGTATAGTAGTATCTACTTACCAAAACAGATATCCTTCTTCTGCAGAGCTGAAGGCTGTTTTATATACATGCCATTTATTAAAAATGAGCCAATAGTTTGGAGCTACAGTAGAAATTTCAATATAAGGAGTGCATTACTGCATGGTTTATAAAATGGCACTAAAGCTGCAGTGTGACAACAAAGGGATGTTTATGACATGGGATAAGTTACAGAATTAGTTACCTGTTAAAGAAAGAATCTAAAGAAGGGGAGGGACAGGAGAAGCCTAAGCAGACTAAGGAGATAAAAATGACAAAACAACCAAGAGAAACATTAGCACCACTCTCTTATCACAAGGAAACAGCACTAGGTACCTTCCTCTGCAATTATCCCTCCTAGAGTTTTAATTGCCTCAATTGAGATTTAACTCCTCCCATATGAGCTGTTGGAAAAAGAATTCCAACTTTTATTTTCTAAAATCTATACTAACCCTAATAGGAAATATAGGCTTGGGAGAAGACACAAATGTGGACTTCTGAAATACATAATATTCACATCTATTGCTTTAAGTACACCCTTTCCTACCAAATTCAATTAGTGCAAAAAGGGCAGAATGTGGTCCTCTTAAATTCATCTCATAAAATCTACAAACATATTTTACTCAGGGAGTAGATTGCTAAAATTGGCTTGGAAGGAAGAAAAATGGATTGAATGAGGTCTGGGTGGTAAATGAATAAATGAATGGATTAGAAAATGGGAAGTACATTTTTTTTTAACTTAAATATATGCAGAATGCTATCAGCAACTGAAACAACAACTGGTTTGCTTGGCATAGGTTATGTTTATAATGGGGTCAAATATATTTAAAGAAACCAAGGAAGAAGATTAATCTGAGAAAGTATTGGCAGATCTAATTGGACTGATGGGAAAATGTAGTAGAAAGGTAAGTAACAACACAGGGTGAATTATCATGAGGAGATAAACTACCAGAAAGCTGTAGTAATCAAAGAGATAGCCCTCACATCTAAAAATTACGGTGGCCTCCCTATTCATCAACACCTTTCTATGAATGCCTTCTGACCAGCTCCTGCTCCCCTCCCAGAATAAAAGCACTCAGATTTATTTGGTGGAATTAAATCTTTACAGGCGGGACTTGCCTTGGGTTGCCATTCTTCACTTACCAGAATTAAAGGACATTCATTTCCTGCTGCTGGTCATAAATAGAAAACTTCCAAAACTTTGAATTTGATAACCTGCCTTACTCATAAAGAAGCATCCAAATATGCTTTAAAATTTCTGTCAACTTTGATTTGTATTGTTGTCATTTTTTAAAATGATCTATGCTTTGCCCCTGCCCAAGAGCTTGGCTCTCTGTTCTTTGTATTTGATAGCATTGGATATTATGAAACAGGATGTAAAATGATATGCTGAACCTACTGTAGCATTGAGTCACTTTTTTTTATGTACAGAGAACTTTAGGAGGGCTCATCGACCAAATCCTGTGAACAATGAATACCTAAGAAGCAGACCAATGAAGCAGGAAAATTCTGCAGTGATTCACTAATGGTTTATAATTCCTCAGTGCCCCCTGTAATAGTGATACAAAAGAGAAGGATCCACTAAGTCAGGGGATAAAAGAGAAAGGAAAAGAAAAAAACACACACCTGGAGTAACATAAGGAATGGGAAACTTAGAAGTCAAACAAACGACATTATTATTTCATATGGCAGAGGTGGCACATATAGTAGAAGTAGATTGATCCAATTATAAGTATAGTTAGGATTGGGAAGTAATATATGTTTTATTATCCCACAGAGCCCTGTAGTTATGCACTGCTTTGGAGAGCATGGAGGTGCTCACAAAGGAATGGTGAACAATTCTTTAAAGCAGAGGTGTCTTCTCCCAGGATCATGTAGCTATGCCCTGCAACTGTAGCATGATTGTGGGGAAAGCTGTATTTGGCTTGAATTTTAGACAGGTACAATGTAAGTGTTACACTCTATATGCCGCCACCAACATGATACTCCTGAATGGAGCTAAGACTCCAGGATACCCACATAGCATATTACTGGTCACCTAGCAATGAATTCTAGATATCGATTTTTCAAGACTTTTGGAAGATACTAATGTAATGTATATTGACATTTTAACAATTTCATATGGATGGCATCACATCATTAATTTATTTTATGTCATGTTTACTTATTCTTTGATGGAAGAAATAGGCTACATTTCTGAAATAACTGTAAAAACAGTAGAGACCATCTGATTAAGAAAATGCCCGATTCTTCAAATTGTTGCCAAATAGCATTTATTTTAAATTTCATTACTATTTGGAGCTTTTGATTGTTGAAAGGAAAGATGGAGACCTGTTCCTGAAGTTGTTTTCAGATATTCTTCATAAAATGATAACAGCAGTTAACCAATTGCTTTGGAATTCTTCTTTCAGTTCAAATATCCACAACTCGATTATACTAATGATGTCTGTATAAAAATCTTCAACAAGATTGTGTGGTACAGTAATCATAGGCATTATTTTCGGCCTTAAAAGAGTTAGCTTTTCTTACAAAACTGGTTGGAGAAGTAATGTTTAAACAAATTGTCCACCTCTGGAATAGGCTTGACCAAGCTTTCCAAACAGAGGAATTGATGGTAACACGGTTAAGAAATCCTAGATGGGGGAAAAACAGATGGAAAATGTGAGAAAATTTAAATCTGCCTCCACTTTGAACTGAATATATTTTTTTTTACTGTGCTTCTATGTATACAAAAAAATTATGAGAATCTCAGCTTAGCCATCAACATTCGGTTAGAACATTTTCAAATAAATAACTCCTATATATTTATTGATCTGCAAACAATAACTGATGCCCAATAATTCATTAAAATTATGTGAAATGGGCCTAGAGAGTTATGATTTATGTATAATTAAAAACAACTCATTCTTACTGTGGTCCAAACATTTTATAATAATAAAAAAGTAAACTGGCAAGACAGATATGCCTATGAGTATGACAGAACAGGACAATCTTTTTCTCTAACTATAAAAAAATGGAAGATAACTGTCTTTGTTTTACAAATCAGTAGACCTTTCCACCCTGGTACTGCAAATGAGTTTAGTATTGGGCCAGAGAGCCTCTGGGAATGCTATTCATTCAGTTTTATTCTTCATGCTGGAGAAGATGGTTTCTAGTGCGACAGAGGAAAACCCAAAGATGACTCTAACTTTGAAGGATTTGATTTGATATTATCACCACTATGCCAAAGAGCCCATTTCCTTAGCATAGTATTGTAAAAATTGTGCAAAATCCAAAATAATGAATTTTAGAAACAAATAAGACAGGTAGAAAATGTTTCTCATTTTTCCTTCTTCCCTGCCAGCCTCTGATTGGATTAACTGTAAAACATTATAAAAAATATTTACAATATTTAATTCATTACACTTCTAAGTGAAAAGTTGAAAGAAAAAAATTGAGTAACGGGATTGCTAGAGGCCACTGAAGCTGATAAAAGATCTCTTTTGCTGATTCTTCAAAAAACATTTCTGAGGAATTTCTAGGTACCACGAGAACAAGAAACTTCTTTGAAAATACAAACGTTATAATGAAAATGTGTTTTGGCAGATTCCAAGATCCTCCCTAAAAAAGCCAAACGGTTTACATTTAAAAAAAGCTAAAATTGGGAACTGGTTTGTATTTGGATAATTAGGTTTTATTGGTGTAAACAAGGGGGGAGGGAAACATCAACTCACAATAAACTTGTTGGAAGTCACAATCAGAATGTAATAAAAAACAGCTGTCATTATTTTACTCTCAGTAAATTTCTGCTTCCATCTCTCATCAGGTTAAAGCAAGAACAGCCACTTCTGACCCCAGAAATAAGCTCTGATTTGAGAGAGCAGACGGCTTTGGCTATTAGGATGACTTGCCAGACAATAACAGCAACTGACTGCCAGAATTAGCTCCTTGGGACAATTTAGGTTCCTTTGAAGTGAATGGCTTTCTGAGCTGGAACTGAGCCCACGTCCAGCTCCAAATCCAAGTCAAAATGACAAAGAGGAAGTCTATGGTGTCATTTCAGTCCCTTAGCATAAGATTACTTTATGTTGGCAGCTGTACTGTTTATCTTGTTGTTTAAAAGCTATTTCACGACTACATGGTCACAGATGAATATTTAAACTAGTGGATTTGGTCATGGATTGCCTCTGACTGTAGCAAGACAAGTCCCCACCAGTTCTTAGAACAAATTATAGTTCACGTGGCTGTGTGATATTATGCCAATGATGAAACAGTACATTGAAATGTGATTCTCTTCCTATTTTTCTCATTATTCAGAAAATATAATAAATGTCCGCATTATTAATCAGATTTTGGAAGCTAGTTGATCAAAGCAAGCTTGATGCATTCTCCAGTCACAAATTCAAATGAATTGTCTTAGCTAAGACTCATTGATATTACACAGGAGCAATTTGGAAATAGCTTGTTCCTATGTTTAAAATCACCTCATAAATGTGTATTCAAAAAATCTGAGTGTCATAAAACAGTTACAGAACTACTTCTTTACTGGGTCATTTTAAAAGCAGGAATGGCCCGCTTTTTGAGGGAAGGGGCTCTATACACAGGCTTTTTGCTAACCTTTGATTTATTTATTTATTATTCTTATCTGTATTAAAGAAAGTCAGAAGTCATTCTTTTTCTATTTTTCTTACTTTTTCTTTTTTCTTTTTGTACCTCTATATTCTTTCTTTCTTGATCATTTTTTGTTTTCAATGTTTTTTCTTGTTCTTTTATCTTATGTTTTTGAAAATCAATAAAGTTATATATTTAAAAAGAGCTATATTAGGCAGGTAATGAAGTAAAGAGGTGGGGCTATATTACACATTTGTGTGAGGCCAGGAATTTGTTGTTTTCCCACTTTTTGCTGAAAGGGGTAGTTTGTTGAGAAAGAAAGCATATTAAGCTAATATGTTGCAATGATTAGGATGTTGGATTTCTATAGTTATATTGGAGAGAATGCAGAGTTTTGTTACTTTACCTTAATCAGCAATATCTTTTTGCATAAAATTATTCAATATCTACAAGTGTTATCTAAAAAAGGAAAAATAAAACTTTGTAGCCTATAATTCATTTAGACAAAAATATTATTCTGCAAATCTTCCTTTATTTGTGTTTTTACAAACACAATGATTCTTGAAATACATCCTAAGTTTTTTTTTTGGGGGGGGGGAACTAAATACTATTCATACAGTACATACAGAGATTTTTAATAGAATTGCAATGGAATGGGTCTTCTAAAATATTATATCCAATGGCTGATAATCCAAACCCAAATGCTAAAATCCCCATTAATTTTGTAAGAAAGCATATTCATTTTTCGCTCCTATTATCTTTCAAGAGAATATAATCTAATATAGTCATACTGACTAGACCAATGGACCTAGTGACCTTTTTAAGGAATGGATAATTGGGCTGTTTTATGGGTTAATCAGCTTATGTACATAATTCAAAGGCAGCAAATGACATTAGCCAAGATCAGTGTATTGAGTATTTCTCCAATTCAGCTAAAGCAATCCAGTGTCCCAGTCCATCAGTGAACCCAGAAGAAGCTTCATGCATCCCAATCTAGGTTATCCCTAGATAGGGCAAATGAGTTTCCGGGAATATAAACAGTTTCTCAGTCTCATTAGTACAGTCCCATTCCTCAAAGTTTTTAAAATTTTAAAAACAATAGTTTTAAAAACAATACATATGGGCAAATAAATCTATAAAAAAATAATACAAAAAGGTCCAAGAATTCCATCCATGTCCATTGGATGGTGATATAGCTACTACAACACTGGTTAGCAAAATCTTGGTTAACTGATATCTCCATTTTTCTCTCTGTTAAACAGATGGCTACTACATGAACAAGCTGGACAATTATGACCAACCTATGGAAATATTCAGGAGAATCTAAATTGAGGAATATCTAGATAAGAGGTGGAAAATCACTAAACTTTCAACAGTATATTATAACGTGGCATCTTCTATTATGTTGAGATGGAAAACATTATAGCTATATTGGATGTGTCACTGAAGGAAAGTTTCTCAGGCATAGGCTTAAACTCGAGACCAGGACACAATTACACTGAAGTACAAATGTTTATTGACAGAATTTATAATGGAGACACAGAAGCCTAAAGAGGGGTGGAGTTATGCAAATTATCATTTCATTTTATAGTTTTGCAATCAAAACCAAAGATAGTCATTAGTCATGCAATACAACCTAGCAAATCAATATGACTGATAAGGTTAAGCTTACTGATTGGGTTAATTCACATGCATATTACAATGTATAATGGAATGAGGAGGTAGGGAGGAGAAAGCAATACATTCCTGTAAAACTGATTCTTTGGATTAAATAAAGGGGTCTAAGAATTGGTGTCAGTTGTTGTTTTAGTAAACTGCTATTTTAACCTAACTGCTATTTAAAAATCTTAATTCCCAGTGCTTTTAATTCTTTGTGGCCAAGTCTACATTTCTGCAGTTAACTTTCATTTATCTTGTTAGAACCTGTTACACTAATAATGCCCAACAATACCAAATGCCTGATTATTTTCTTGCCTAAGCTAGCAACACTGTTTATATAGAACATATGGGTACATCCCTGAATTGGACCACTCTAATTTTCTCCTTATCATTTAAAGAAGTGGATCTAGAACTATGAATGAAAACCAATGAGGTTCTTAGCTAGGAGTCAGATTAAGAGATGGATGTTTGAAAGCTTCTCACTGGTTTACCTTGTAAACCAATTTAATAATTTGCATATATTTGTTTACAAGAAGTTTAGATCCACAAATGAGGGTGTGGCATATAAACTTTTAAATAAATTCAAAATGTGAATGCTGTTTATTTTAAAAAGACTAGAGAAAAAGAAAGGCAGAAAACAGCCTATATTGAGGAATTGCTTCTAGCAATAGTTACCTAACTAGCTGTTTTTAATTATTTCATAAATAATAAAGGTTACAATCCTATATTTGGAAAAAATATATTAAATTAATGTCTGCAATGTAACAACAGCTTTTCAAAGTTGTATATACTAGATGGATTTTGTCTTGATATCAGTGTAGTGAAATCCTGTTCATAAGAACAGAAACTTTGTTTTGTTTTGTTTCTTGCTATTCAGCAAAATAGCATTGAATTAGAGGAGGCATCTTAGTCTGAATAACCAAAATCACTTGTTTCAACATTATCTTTGCTTTGCTTCACAAACAGAATTGACAATCCTAAACTTATCCACTTAAGATTTATAAATGAATTCTGAAGTTTTCACTCTCACATCTACAGTTAA
Source organism: Protobothrops mucrosquamatus (assembly GCF_001527695.2). Taxonomy (NCBI): domain Eukaryota; kingdom Metazoa; phylum Chordata; class Lepidosauria; order Squamata; family Viperidae; genus Protobothrops; species Protobothrops mucrosquamatus. Next base: position 486,610 of record NW_015386252.1, on the reverse strand, counting down.
AAATAGGGTCTATACACTATCTGAAATGATAATTTCATTGGGTACCAATAATTTGTTTCTATATAAATGAAAAGAGTATATTTTGTTTTCAGATGTTGTCCAGTGCAATTGTACTTGCATTTTATTTGGGAAAAAAGCACTTAATAGCAAAGATATTTTACGAGGACTCAGTGGGAAGTTCTGTTTCAAAATCAATGACAAAAAATATGGCCCCCTCCATTTAACTCTAGGGATCCTCATCCAAGTCTTTCCTGAAATCCTAATGACTGTAATAGCAAAATAAGAGCTTTGAACTGAGAAGCTGCAAGATACTTCACAAACTTTTAATGACTATGCAGCGCTATTTAACAGGAAAAACAAAAGGGATGGGGAGGAGGGGTGAGAAAAATAAAAGAAAAAAGTGGGAATCTACTATTAAAATAAAATGTTAATCTAATAAATTGGGGCTTCCCATTAATCATATTAATGCTGGTTAACATTTCCATGTAGTACTAGGGCTTTTGACATGACAAAATAAGTATAACAGGCCCTTTTGTCAATACAACACATATGTCATTTAAAGTGCTCAAAGCCACTAAGCTACCCTAAAAAAGATTGATTTATCTGCTCCAATGTTTCTTTGGGGCAAACTTTTCTCAAAACTGAAACCAATTAGTGGGCATGGCACTTGTAGTGCAGAATGTAGGTCAGCATCAAGTAATAAAAAAGTATTGACTTTTCTCTGTCTGTAAGCAGCATGAAAGGGGTACCATGGCCTTGTCGTATATGAAAAGAACTCCATTAATTTCACTTATTTCAACAAGGGCTGTCAAATACTAATGCTGCTATTGCACTTTTCACACAAAGTACATTGACACCAATACTGGCCTCAGTGAAACAAGTTTAAAATATTTCAGCTAATGAAAGGGCCCTATACTATAATTTTCAATTCCCATTCGTACAGCTAGACACCTTAAGTAGCATTGCTCAGAAAGAGAGAGATGAGGTGGGATATTAACTATAACCAGTAATTACTTCTCAGGGCTAAAAGAATCTGATTCTTATTTATACACTGATCAAAATAATCAACCAGAATGGTGGGTGTTATCTTTCCACAAAGATAACATCAGTTGTAGATTTTGTTATAAATAACATTTAAAAAATCTGTGACTGATTATTAGGGTTTTATAAACCTTTAAAAAGGGACACTGCACAAACTTTAGTTGGAACATCTGAAGAAAATTGGTGGACTACCAGAGGCTATAATTTAAATACTTCTGATGTAACTTATTTTATTAGTAGTAAATAGATTACTTTTCAGGAAAATAAAATTTTCTTAACTGATCAAAGAAGAGAACTTATTCTGGTCATTTTGTGGTCATTGATTCATAAATGAAAAGGTGATTTTATTTAGTTTTTATATGCTGAGAAAGAAGTGCACACCTTCTTAGTTACTTTATCATATCTTCTATCTATAATCAGCCTCCACATTCTTATCATACTATCCTACAATTCATTTGAAGCCACAGCACCTTCCTTAGCTGCGATCTCAGACGAAGTGTTTTCCACATAAGGATTTAATGGTATTTTTCAATGAGCTGGTGGACTGCCTCTAAAAGCTGCACATCTATCTCTTGGCTAATTACCTCCTCCAAATAAAGTAAAGCTAACAATAACAGAAGATCTCTCCAATTTAACAAGACTAACTAAAAGAAATTGAAGTCAATTTTCAACTTATTTAATGATTTTATAAGTAGGCTTGAATCAACCTGTCATTAATGTCTAAAGTAGAAAAACTAGTCATCATAAAAAAGTTTTTTGTATTCTTCTGCATGCCTCTGACATATTATTAGTATTCTGCTTCATACTTTATTTAGCGAATGACAGCAAGGGTATGAGAATATTTACAAATATGAGGAAATTATTCTCACAGAGGGAAGTCTTTAGCAATGTTAAGCTAAGCCACAATATTTCCTTCCTTCCTTCCTCCCTCCCTCCCTCCCTCCTTTTCATTTCCTTCCTTCCTTCCTTCTCTGCCTCCCTCCTTCTCATTCCTTCCTTCCTTCCTTCCTTTCTCCATCCCTCCCCTCCTTCCCTGCCTCCCTCCTTTTCATTCGCTTTGACGCCATCAGCGGGAGGGTTTGCACGGGAACGGGTCGATGAGCAGAGAGCAGACTTGCAGCATGACAAACCCCTGTGGCCTCGACAAGGCGCTGAAGATGTCTCTGCAGAGGAAGGCCAAGATTCATTTAGCAGCTGGTGGGTGTGCGCGCTTATCGCGAATGAGTTTGGGAGGAGGAAGAGGGAGGCTGGATCCCTCCATCTCTAATCCTACTCTGCACAGCAGCTCATCTTCTCAAACTCCAAACTCACGTGTCCTACTTTCTCCGCTCACCTTTTCAAACTCCAAACTCACGCGTCCTACTTCCCCAGCTCACCTTCTCAAACTCCAAACTCGCGTGTCCTACTTCCCTTGCTCACCTTCTCAAACTCCAAACTCACGCGTCCTACTTCCCTCGCTTACCTTCTCAAACTCCAAATTTGCACGTCCTACTTTGCTTGCTCACCTTCTCAAACTCCAAACTCGCGTATCCTACTTCCACCGCTCACCTTCTCAAACTTCAAACTCGCGCGTCCTACTTCCACCGTTCACTTTATCAAACTCCAAACTCGTGCATCCCATTTTCCTCGCTCACCCATCTGCACTGTCGCTTCCAAAGGCCATGCTCTCTCTCGCTTGCTCATTCACTCACTAACTTCTCCTGCCAAAACCTGCTTTTATAGGTTCCCATCTCCCCGCCCAGCTCTCGCAGCTGTTCCTGGACTCCTGGTGCAGAGAGAGAAAGAGAGCAAGAACGCTGCTGGATTTGGTTTCCCTGCCTTCTCCAGCTCCCATTAGTCAGGCACGTGTGAAGAGGGGGAGGGAGCATCCTTTTGGGGCAATGGCACGCGTGCCAATAGAAAGGGCTCTGCGTGCCGCCTCTAGCATGCATGCCATAGGTTCACCACCACGGTAATAACTCATGCAAGATTTAAAGCAGCCATGAAATTATAAGATAAGATCATAACTAAACAGTTTTTGAATCTGATCTTTATTACATGAGCAGCCAATTTAATCTCTTCTTGTGAATTGCTAAAATATGCCCAAGGTGCATTTAAAATAAAATCAAGAGAAGATTTGGTATCAGAAGGATATACATGTCAATGGTTGGCTTTCAACATGATAAAACTATATCTGAAATTGTGTTATGTACTAATGATGAATACTGTATTCCTAATTACAATTACAAATTTTCATTGAATGCGGCAGTGGGAAAACAAAGGGGTTGAAATTTATAATATGTTACAATCTTACAGAGAATTTCTATAAAATAATGTATGGATGGTATTTATAAAATGCATAAAGGGACTTCAAACATACGTTGGAGATGTAAACACCAAGAAGGGACTTTTTATCTCCTTTGGCGGATTTGTAAAAAAGCTCAAGTTATTGGACATGCATTAATTAAAAAAAATTGAAGGTTAGTATACAATCCAAACCAGAGACAATTTTGTTGGGTTGATGGACAAAAGTTTGGATAAATTGCATGGCATTTTATCTTATATATTATAATGACAGCAAGACTCCTATACACTCAATGCTGGAAGGACCAACAATATCTATAATGGAAGAGTGGTTGGTAAAGCTGATGGGATGACAAAACCGATGGCTCTAATTAGAGAAAACGTATTGGCATTGGCTAAATTTAATACCAAAGGTCCAAGAACCCCTTTTGGACTTTTTTCATGAAACAGAAAAAAATGAAATCACAGCTAGTATAATATCTATAAATTATTAAAAATGGATGCTATGTTCTAATTGCAGAGCAAGAGTTGAACTTAAGTTTTGTTTATATCTGCTTGTAAAAAAGGGTCAGTTGTTATTTTTTGTTTGTGTATCTTTGTTTTTCTGCTATCTGCTAATTTTCTTTGTTTTCTATTCTCTCTTGATTATTATTTTTCTGTAGTTGTTATTTTTTTCAAAGTTATATAATTTAATATCTTTTCCATATATCATCATTACAGCTAAATTTAGTTGAAATTAAATATTTTCATGACAATCTTTATATATTTACACTAGGTTCAAGAATGCATACAGAGGTACCATGAAAAAAGTTACCGTTGTTGGCAAAATCTCTGTCTAAGAAGAAACTTCCTTACATATGCTAGTTGACTTTGTGAGCATAAGCATCAAGACTACAAAAAACATTTTTTTAAGATGCCTCTGAGTGTCCCCCCAGGAAGCTTTTTAAAGGATCATTTTGATGATCATATCCTCAAACCCAAAGAGGAGTTAGAATCAGAAGGATGTATCTGCCATTGGTTTACATATTTACAATTGAAAGAAAGATTCAAATTAGATAAAAAGAATTATGGGTTCGATTTTGTGAAAAATGAATTGGAAATCCTGCATGGTAGTAATGAACATATTATTGCTAAGGTTTATAAACAGTAATTGAATTTGAATATGTAAAGCATTGTATGATTCAGTGAGCAAGAAACTTTGGATATAATGTAATGCTGGAACAATAGGAGAATTGGTCTAAAATTTACACTAAATTATAATTTAAAAGAAATTTTTTATAAGATGATGTATCATTGGTATTTAACACCAGATAAGAATGTATAAAGGTATTTCAAATGAATGTTGGAAATGTAAATGTAAATAAGGGATCTTTTATCATTTATGGTGGACATGTGATAAAGCAAAGAAATATTGGAATAGGATTCACATCTTAATACAGAAGATTCTCAAAGTGAATATAAATACAAAACCAGAAACTTTTCTTCTGAGTTTAATGGAAAAAGACTTGGAAAAAAAATGGAACTTTGATGCTATATATGTTGACGGCATCAAGATTAATTTACACACAAAAACTTTGATTCCTACAATGGGTGGTTAAAAAAGTTGATGGAGTTAGCAGAGATAGCCAAATTACTTTTTTTTCTACTTGGAAAATGATACAGACTTTGTGCTTGAGGTGGAAAAAATGAAACTTTGATGTTGGGTTTTACCAATTAATAGGTTTGCTGTTATAGAAATGGCTAGTTTATATTATTTTGTAAAAGTAAAAAGTTGAGGTTTGATGTTACTATCTTACTCTATTGCACCAAAAGGAATTGGAAATTAATGCTTTTCTTTCTTTTTTTCCCCTTTCCCCACATTTTTCCCTTCCCTTTTTCCTCCCCTATTTTTCTACTATTTTCTTTTGTACTTTTGTATTTATATTATAAACTAATAAAAAATTAAAAAGCAAAAAAAATAAACGAAATGCTGTAAATGATTGTTACTGTAATGTCATGGGTTCTTATTTTTACCTAGACTAGATTTCTTGTGATAAACAGTGTTCCTGTTTCATATAAAACTTACTTCTATGTGAAGTTATTTTGGTGACTATTAAGAAAGCTCCTTTTTCACTTCAATATAATTTTTTTTTGTCATCTGAAAGTAATGCTAGGATATTGTGAATGTTAAGGTTTTTGAAAAAAACTGCAATAGTTAAGCTGATTTTATTCAACATAATTTATCTTTTTTCCTATTCAGAAAGTAGTTGTGCTGTTTCTGATTGTACAGAAAAACATAGTACTGTAATGCACTTCTTTTGTAGCCACTTATAAATAGAGTCACAGTTCCTATTTTGATCCTGAGTTTTCTTGGAATTTAGCTCCCTATTTTCAAGTGCGCCTTCACATCTGCAAGTATTAGAACCAGCATTTTTTCTTCTCTTTATGTAAATGTTAAGTTTCTTAGGAAATTGAATTCAGCTATAATGTCATGTGGTCTAATTTATACTTTATGATTCATTAAACTATAGTTTATTGGCTAAGGAAAAAAAATAAAAAATAAAGTAAAAAAAACATAAAAGACTACAAAAAAACCAAAGAAAGGTTAATTTTAGTCTGACTGAACTGTGTTTAGCTTTGAGATATGGCATCATATATGCTTATACATTTACTGTATTTCTGGGCCCGTAAGGGTAAGATATATATATTTCAATAAAGTACTCATAAATTGCAGAAGAATAACTTTCTCTATTTTTCCTATATCATATATCAAAAAAAGTAGTGTGGTCTATTATTTTGTACTGGCACTTCCTAAATATGCTTAATATCTATATTTCAACCCAAATTGCCAGAGATAATATTCTATTTTTGGAACGAATGCACTCTTCATTACAACTAAATTAAATTAAGACAGTGATGTGAATTTCCTCACAAGCTATTTCATACTTGGATACCCTTGAACTTTACTGAATTGAAGCTAAAAAACAAAAATACAGATGAAATTGTTGGACTGGTATTTTAAACTTATTGACTGTTGTAACTGAAACAGTCTTAACAGGATAATTTCCAAAATTATTTTTTCTAAATAGGGGATAACAGCTAATTTTCCCTACATGTTTCAATAAATGACATTTATCAAGTGTAACATTTGCCACTGTACAACAGATACTCTTATTAAAACAGTAAATTGACATGAAACAGGGATTATCCCTATTATTACTGTTTATACATAGATATGTTAAAAGCTTATGTGATAGTAGAGAAACAAAATAGTAATCTCCAAAATTTTATTCTTACTATCTCGAGATAATAAAAAGATAAAATTGACACAGTATGAGTGAGGCTCTCTCTCTCTCTCTCTCTCTCTCTCTCTCTCTCTCTCTCTCTCTCTCTCTCTCTCTCCCCACCTACCCCCAAACACACACACACAGAGACATTTAGAACTGTTTTGTGCTGGTTCACCTGCTTTCTCTGAAGATAGTCCAAATTGGTCTAGTTCACGGCCCCTGCTTTTTGGGGTGCACACTCTCCACTCCTTTTTAACATCTACATGACACCACTGGGTGAAATCATCCAGCACCATGGGATGAGGTATCACTAGTAACCTGATGATACCCAGTTATATATCTCCATCCCAAGTGAAGTGACTGATGCTGTGGACATTATTTGCGCTGTCTGGATGCTGTGGGGGCTGGGATGGGAAACAACAGAATTCAGCTGAACCTGGTAAGATGGTGTGGATGGGCCCTTCTGTATCCAGGACTTTATCATTTTTTGTTTCAGATGGGATTGCACCAGACAGTGGGTAACCTGGGGATCCTCTTGGATGGAAGAGCAGGTGGCAGCCATGGCTAGGGTGGACTTTGCTCAACTCTGTGTTGTGCACCAGTTATACCCTTTCCTGAATCGGGATGCTCTCCACTTGATCACTCATTGCTCTGGTTATCTCCCATTTGGACTATTGTGATATGTTCTACCTTGAAATTATCTGGAAGCTTCAGCTGGTGCAGAATACAGCCACATGAGCTGTACTGGATGTATAAAGGCCTACATGGCATAGCACCAGGCTATTTAGGGAACTGGCTTTATCCCATTACATTGGCCAACCCACCTGGTCAGGCAGTGATAATATGTTGCAAACCCCATATTAAAGGACTCCCATTGGCGGGGTCTAGAAAGAGGGCCTTCTCTGCTGTTGCCCCCACCCTGCACAATATTCTTCCCTGAGAGGTAAGGCAGGCCCTTACTCTTCTGACCTTCTGAAAAGGAGATAAAACATGACTCTCTGGCCTTGTTTTGGGAGCCCAAAGGAGCATGCAGCCATGCGGCTGGTTGGTGGCCTGAGAGCCCACCCTTTGCCTTTTAAATTATTCTTTAAAAGAGCTTAATTATTATTGCCTCCTTCTAAATAATTTTAATTTTGAAATATTAGTTCTAACATTTTAACTTTTATATACTGTTTTTAAATTCTGATATTTTATTGTACTGCCCAGAGTCTCTCTTTCAGGAAGATGGGAGTTCAGAAATGCGAAAAATAAATTTAGCAATTATATTTGAGGTTATTTTAGTAATAACTTGATTTCTTTCTCCCTCACTACATCTTTGTAGGTTTTAATAATAGATGAAAGTGAAAAAAAAATCCCATTGTTTATACAAGGTAGTTCATAGTCTGAACCATTGCTTTGAAATACTTTTCAAAAGAAAAGATGTCATGCAATTCTGAAACAAATCTTTTAATGGTTTCTTTCCTAAAACAGGCAGACTGTCTGTGAATTCATCAGATATTCCTGATCACAAGTATTCTTCTTTAGCTATATTTCTTTGTTCAGTATTTTGTTGTCTTTAATCTCTAGGTTGTTATTATTGTGTGGAAAGAAAAATAAATAAGGGGCACCTTTAGATCAGCGTTCTCCAACCTTTACAGCTTTGCAGACTGGCAGGGGGAGGGGATGGTTCTGCGCAAGTGATGGGCCCAGGCGCGTGGGCCCACCATTCATACAACTAGAGCTAAGTACACGCGCACACATTCGCCCACTTCCGTGGCCCAGTTCTGAACGGTACTGGGCCACAGCCCAGAAGTTGGGGACGCCTGCTTTAGACTCACAAAATATATATTTTCTCTTTATTTACTTTTTTCTTTCACTAAAGTATTTGTGGAATTAGGCATTTTTGTGGGATTTAATGTTGGGCAATATTTGGAATGTCTTGTCCACTCCATTCCTTGTGTGGCTCTCACATGTTGGCATCGTATCCTTCTTTATTTTGGCATATTTATCAGCTGGAGTTTTTCTTTGGGAATCTCTGGATTTTCGAAAACAGAATCTTTCATATAAGTTTGTTGGCATTGGATTCCTATTTTATTAAAAGTCCCACCATTATTAAGAAAACACAGTTACATTGAAATATGCCTCCTCATGAAGTGTGATAAGGTGTGAATTTCTGAATTACTGATCATTATTAATGTTATTGCTCCAGATTTTTAGATCTACCTGAAGAAAATGGAAGGCTATCAATAAGCATCATTTAACTGTGAAAATTAAATCAATGCAGAGAATAAAACCCATAATTGCCTTTAATTGCATTCATTTTTCAGATTTAAACATCAGCACTTCTAGAAAATGTAAACCTTTCTGAAACAGAATGTTAATTTGTAAAGCTATAAATGCTTGTATTGTAGTACAAATTACAATTTGTAATTACAATTACAATTTGTAATTTGTACTATAATACAAATGTTACAAATTAACATTTCATTTTTAATGAAAGCTGTATTTATATTTTAATATATAACATTTGTTCACATTTTAGTTGGTAAGTAACTTGACCCTGTGAAAAAATGAAGTGGAAATGTTATTCTAAATTGTATATAACCATTTTTGAGAATTACTTCCTATGGAAGTTAAAAACAAAACAAAACAAAACAAAGCCACACTTGATTTTTCTGAATGATATATGACAGAATATAATCCCAGCCTCTCATTTAATATGTAACCTCTGATTATACCTAGGCTATCTATCCTTTGCCCTGTATCTCATGTGGTTGTACTAGAATGCATTGAATCCCAAGAATAACAATTCAAGTGCATATATGTGAATATGTTCTATTGCTATTGTGAGGTGGATTAAAAGCAGTATATCAAGAGTTATTTTTATTAGTTTTCTACCAAGTGATCAGCTGATAGAAGTAATATATATAACATGCACCCATGCTGACCTACACGCATAGGTTTGAGTATTTTATCCTAAAAAAGATAATATTTCAAAAAAACAGCCTAAGCTTTGGGGAAAAACCAATTACAGAAACAGCTTTAAAAGTGCCAAGCACCGGGCAGAAGCAATTCTAGATCAGTTTAAAAAAGTGATTGATGAAACTCTAATCTGAGCTGAAGGAACAGTTTCAAGACAAGCTGTGACCATTCCCCACACTTCATTAGCTGCCATAATTAGCCTGGTGTTTCAATTTGTTAGAACTGGTGGGGACAATTTTACTCAGAATACAAACATCAAAAAGCAGGGTCTCTTCGACTTCAGAAGTGGCTGATGAAAGGCTTTCTAGTCCTTCTGTTAACTGAAAGATTAATTACAGCTGATGGGAGGCTGTACTTGGAGTGTCACTTTGTCTCTGTACATTACTTTTAGCATTAGAAGAAAGACATGGTTGACACTGCATTGCTCAGTCAAGCAGCTTCACATCAGGGCACCAAGTCGGTTTTAATATGCATGGTTTTGCATTGTTCGATTGACTTGTTCTCTCCTTTTCAAGGACCTAAGTGCTGTCACTAACTAGACTGTATCAGCAAAACATAGAGCAGGTATAAATTAAGGCCACTGTTAATTTACACCCACATGGAGTCAACCTCATTATTATCATAACTTTCTTTATGGAACTTTTTGAAAACATCATCATAACTGACCTCCTCTGAGTAAAATGACAAAAGATCTAATAGAAAATACAGTATTTTTAGAAAGAAAAGTAGAAAAGAGAGAAAAGTAAATAACTTTCTATTAATATAATCCTTGATCATCTGTAAACAGTGAATGGTCTGATTTCTTAGCTCATTTGCATTCTGTAAAAGTTAGAAAATCTTGACAGAAATATTGTGTGCATGTTTAACAGATCATTTGTCAAACTCTTAGGATGTGTAAATTAAAAGTTATTATCTAATTTAGGGATTGGGGGCCATTACTGTCTTTGTTCTGGAATAGAAAACAAGACTATAGCCAAACTACTTCATCAGAAATAGAACGTGAAAAACAGCTCAGATTCATAGCGGAGCACTTCTCTTACCAGGACCAAATAAAATATCCTAAATAAGTACTGTATACTAGCTTTTAGGTTCTCTAGAGCCCTTCATCAGGCTAGGTGACACAAAAAACAGAGGTAGCAGGTGGCACAGGCCTTAAGAACAAGGAATTGCAAAGTCAATGGTCAACAATCTACCAGTTCACCTATAAGTGTTTCTGGTTATCCTTTTGGGATACAGTATGGGGAGATGGACTATGAAAAGATCTTGATCCTAATAGAACCACTTCATTATCTACATGAATACAATGATACAGGTAATCCTCGACTTACAACAATTGGGACCATAATTTATTTTCCTAAGCAAGGTGGTTGTTAAGTGAGCTGCAATTATATTTATTTATTTTATTATCTTTTTTGTCACATTTTTAAGCAAATCACATGGTTGTTAAACAAATCTGGCTTACCCTATTGCTTGTTGAAAATCAACTGGGAAGATTGCAAATGGTACTCATTTGACCCTCGGACACTGCAACGGTTGTTAAATGTGTATCGGTTGCTAAAAGTTTGTGTCAGCACCCAAATTTTGATCACACGATTGTCCAAATTCTGGGAGGGTCATGTGAGGACATTTTTTTCAGTATTGTAACTTTTAAATTGTTGCTAAATGAATTGTTGAGAACTTTCTGTAAAGTGAAATGAGATGTTTCTGATGTTAGTTTATAGACCTAGAATCCATGACCTATCATTGTGAAAAGGGTAAAGGGAGTTTTAACTCTGATAAGCTCTCATGTGCTGGCTAGGCAGATAGCAAAAAGAAAAGTGAAACAGGAAAATATTTATATTAGTAAAAGTAGAGATAAATTTTATATTGCACTATGACAAAAATGGGACAAAAACCTTTAGCATTTTGAATTTTCATATTGGTGTGGGTTTTCCTCTCTCCTGGCCTCAACTGTGTAGCAGGATTTAACATGCATTAGGACAACCCAGAGAACAAATCTGGATAACTTTGCAATCTTTGGAATCTGCTTATTCTTTGAAATCCCACAGTACTATTAGAGCATAGAATGTTCTTGCTAAGAAATTACAGAACTGAAAATCAAGTTTTATAAAATATTCAAATGTTTGCTGACAAAATCTTTTCAAATGTTAGAAAACGCTGACAATTACTTTTTTCATGCAAATTTCACTGAATGGCTCAGATCCTCGTAATCATCACTTAATATTCTACCTTCCAAATTATTATTTTTTTGATACACTAGTAACCTTCTAAAAATGCTGTTGGGGCTTGTATATTTGTGTGTATTTAGCTTTCTGATTAGGGACCCTGAATCTAATTATGGTAGTACAAACGGACTGTGGTTTTGTTTTGGAGACAGCAAAAAAAAATTTGCTGATTGATTTGTGCAGTTATTATTTGGTTTGCCACATCCTTTGTCATCAATGAGACTTTCTCAATCACCAGGATTAAAGGTGGAGGGGAAAAGAGAAGATCATGCAGTATAAAGAGAAGTGCATTTAAAAAAGTTAGAATGCAGTAAGTTTTACATATTGAATCTACGATCAAATCCAGAACCTATTTCACCGCATGCAAAATGATATTTTGGAACCTATTCTTTGGTAATTTTTTGAAAATTATATATCACATTGGAACTTGATTAAATTAAAAATTATTGTTAAATTTTTAATTTTGTAGATGATTAATATAACCTGCATTCTGAAGAGGAATTGCTTTTGCCATTAATTATCTTAATTACCAATATTAGTAACATGAAAATGTTTCTTTTTTTTTAAAAAAAATGCTATTTTGCAGCAAGGCTGGATCATGTATAACTGTACATACTTTTTTTAAAAAATATTATAAGATAGACTGTTGAAAACATATTTTATCCCAATCAGTGTGTAAAAATAAAATTATCCATAATCACGCCATGTTCCTCTATCATACATATCATACAGTTTAGCTGTAATGATCCCCACACACTACACTCGCACATCAATTATGATGATCATAATAACGGTCGTTAAGCTCAATGTTCATTATTATCTGGATGCTGGTGACAGCAGATTCAATCATCGGGTGCAATGGGCAGGCAGTCACAGTCCCACCCAAGTTTCTGCAGACAGCGATGTGCCACATTAAGCCTATGATGTCTTCCACATCCCACTTCATTTCAAAAGCTGCAGACGGTAAAGGTCAACTTTATGTTCTGTGCAATATGCTTAGGTTCTCTAAATTAATTGTTTGGAGTACTGGCTATTTTTATACTTTGTAGTATATTAAAATTCTATCTGAAAACAAATATACAGGAGCAAATAAGGAAAAAAAGGCTGGCTGGTAAGTCACCCAAAACAAGGTGTATGCCATAAAGTACTACTGAGTAAGATCTTAAATAGCACTTCTTTATTTTGGGAGAGAAGGAACATCTCTAAAGTTGCTGCCATTAGCAGTTATTGGTCTAAAATCTTTATATTTTTTGTATTAAAGACTGTGGACTATCATTTCATTTTGATGGATATGAATTTGTAAGCATTTTGACAAGTGGAAGATTACTTAATAGTTCTTATCCCTTAATTACCTCATCACAAGGGGCAAACCATTGTTGATTACATTTTTAGTGCCTAGTGCATTCTTATTTCTAAAACTTCATACTTCCTGTAAATGTATTATTAATCATTTGGGATTTTCAACCTATACCAATATACAGAATAACAGAGTTAGAAGGGACCTTGGAGGTCTTCTAGTCCAACTCCCTTCTCAAGCAGGACACTATAGCATTCCAGACAAATGGCTATCCAATCTCTTCCTCAGATTTTGTTTCAGGAACAAGAGTGAAAGCACCATGTTTTAAACTGAACAGAATGCTTGGCCACCTAATCAGGATGCCTGAGCTTGGTTCCCAAAATTGTCTTTATAAATTAGAATATCACTTCCTTCATATTGTGTTTGTCTCTAAATTTTTAAATGCAGTTCTCAGCTCAAAATCACATCCAAAATTTGTATGTATACTTGTAAAATTTAAAGCTAAACATTGTGTACTAGAAAATATATATATAAGAATGTAAAACTGCAGCAAAATAAATTCACATTTTTTATTTTAAACAAAGATCGCAAAATCATATTGACGTTTTCTGAAGATATATAGCTGAACATATGGAGATAAAGAGTTAAGACAGCTTGATTCGAGAAACTTTCTCTAAACAATGCACTTTAAGATAAACAAACATTGTAATGTATCATGACTTGTTCATGTCACAATTTTTGTTATAGGCATTTACTCTTGATAGCTTTTTACCAGTTTGTCCTTTGTACCTTTGCTACATGGGCTTAGTGTCAACGCTGCTAACATCGTATGTTTTGCATTGACAACAGATGGAAATGTAGCCATCTTTTTCCCTTTTGCTTTTAGAGTTAGATGATGCTGGGAGGGCGGGATGTGAATGAGAGTCTAGCTAGACATAACAACACTAAACTTAGCGTGAGAATCAAGGTTATTGAGCCCAGAGCTGATAAAGAATTGGTGGGCTGGAGAACTGGAGAGGAAGCCCGTGCTTCAAGCTAATTGGGGAATGTGATTTATGACTGTTAATTGGAGGAGGGAATTGTGCTTTGATTCTATGTGCCCAGGGGAGGGGAATTCAGTTTTTGGCTTCGATTATGAAGTGCTGATATTATACTACTCGAATAAAAGATTCTTTAAGGTAAACAATGCCTCGAAGTTTTTTTGAAGAGTTTCATCTGTCGGAACCATGACACTTAGACCTTCAAATTCTTGAAGACAGAAAACAGTGAATCTGCAGTTGCTACCACTGTGGCAGGAACCACTGCAGGGTAAGAGCAAGTAAGAGCAACCCGTCATCTTAATTTGGAGCTTTTCTATTTAATTCTCCTGATTTTAATTTAGTTCATAACCAATGCAGCTCACCAACCTGAAATGTAAGGTGTGTAGTTCTTGAAGCATACCTAACTGTCCATGCTACCACATTTTGTACCAGTTGAAGCATCCAGATACTCTTCAAGGGGAATCTTATGTAAAGCATATTACAGAGTAATCCATCTGGGAATTGACTAGGGTATGAGATGACTGTGAGTAGAATCTCTCAATCTAGAAATAGGTGCAAATGGTGCACAACATGAAGCTGTGCAAAGACCCTTTGGCTATGACTGATAGCTGTTTTTTGAACAGGATATGTGAGTTCAGAAGAACCCTCAAATTGCACACTGGATCTATTTGGGGTAGTTCAACTCCATTCAGGACCAAAAGATGATAAATCCCGAGATATAGAGGGTCCCAAACCCAAAGCCACTCAATCTTACCAGGGTTTAGTTGAAGCCTATTTTCCCATCCAGACTGCTACAGCCTCCAACCATTGAGAAAGGATATCATTTAACTCACCATTAGCAGAGATATACAACCGGGTGTCATCAGCATATTGATGATTCCTCACCTCATGTTGATGATCTCATATATTGGCTTCATATAAATATTAAACAGGACCAAAGAAAGTATTGAACCCTGCAGCTTCCCACATAGCAGGGGCAGAAAGCGGGACTTCTCACTCCCAATCAATACAAATTGGGACCGGCCATAGATCATAAAAAACTGTGACCCCCATCTTCAACTCCAAAAAGTTAGCTCAAAAGTATAACACGGAGAAAGGAAGATAACAAGCACAATATTGTGTCACACACTTCTAACCCTCAAAGAATGCCAGGGTTGATAGCATCAAGAGATCAAGTAGAACAAGGATGGACACACAACCCTATCCCAGCAGAGATCATCCAAAAGTGTAACCAATGCCTGAATCTGGACTGAAAGGAATCCAGATAGTCCACTTTATCCAGGTACCTCTAAAGCTGCTCCAGAATCTTCATGAGATAGGCTTTAATAGTGGCTATTACTCTTATTAAATTGAGTTTGTTCCTTGTTGATTTCCAGCAGCACTCCAGGCATTTCTTCATCCATTCATCTCTCTCAACTTCTCCATAAATCACAAAGAATATTAGGATCCAAGGGGAAGGAGAGGTTGCATAAGTGCGATCCATTCCATGGCCTCAGCTGTCCTCTTGTGCCCTCAAGTGACGACCAGGGCCTCAGATGAAACATGTAGCAGATCATCAGGAATAATCCTTAGCTGCCTCTGAAACCCTTTTGGCCATCAATCACTGGGGACACACCAATCAAATAGCCCCCGCCTCTCTGATAGTGCCAGAGAATCTCATGACCACCAGGAGTGACAAAGGAGTCAAAAAACCTTCACCGCTCCCAGATCACATCTTCACTGTTCTGAGAGGAAGATATCAGGTGTGTGACCACTCTCTTATGTGGATGGCCTGTGATAGGCCCAGGGGCTGTCATAGTAACCATGAACTCCTGAGCCATCTGAAACCCAACTCCCAGAGAAGGCAAATTGAAGTCCCCAGGACCATAAATCTGGGGAATTCCTCTGCCACCTCTAAGTTAAGAGTCAAGGAGTTCTATTCTTGAAATCTATTTTTAAAAACTGTTGAATACATACTCATATAATCATTACAGCAGAGGAGGCAAGATTAGTTCCACATTCAACTCCTCCCTGCCCTGTCATAATGGTGTTCCATTATTGTAAAAAATTCAAGAAAATCACTACATGCCACATGTACCAGGATACTGCAGGAATTTTTTTAACAGAGGTCAACATGCAGGTTGCTTGAGAAAATATAGTTATCTCATTTTTTTTGTTTTTTAAAGTTTTGCATTAATTTTTTTAGTAATTTCTAGTCTCAGTTATTTGGTGAGAAATAGAAAAAGGAATTTGAGGACATATTTTATTCTCACATGAAATGTTTGCTAATAAGATTCTATAGTTTTCCAAATGAAGTGTTATTTAATTTTAGTAGAAATGGATTCAGTGGATTATATCTAATTGCTTTGGCTAGCATTAAGAAGTTGTACAGTATTTTACCCTTGTATATAGCTCACCTTTTTTGTTATCCATTTCTCTGGGTGTTCTTCCCGGAAATGCTTGAGTCCATAATTTGACTGACCATATTTGCTTGCTCTCTGAATGGATGGAATATAGTCATCTGGCACATTATATGAAAATGGTAAAAATCTGAAAAGTAAAACATTATATATAATTATTTTTCTTCTTATCTTACTAATTAGAAGACATGTACATTAGCAATAAGAAAAATGTAATTTAAAATAACTTTTTATGCCATAATTATCAATATTGTTTCATAGTGTACTGATATAGCCAACAGTTGCAATAGTAAATTTGCAAACAATAGTACTATTATACTACAATAGTATAAATATTCATTGCAGAGCACAAAATACAAGTAAGTTAAGAATTAAATTATGTTCAAGTGCCAATCCCATCTAGATATTCTTTCCGGTTGAAACTGTAAATGCAACTGTATAAACTTTTGCTATAATATGTATGATAGAATTATTTTTATTGGATAAAAATAAGAAATGTACAATTGTCCTGAATGGCTTGGAAATTGGAGCAAAAGAGATATATAAGTCCAGTTGCCTTTTGAAAAAGCACCTTTGGGAAATCTGCAACTGGAGAATGGAAGGATTTATATTTCTTGCAGCCATCTGGTCGCTAACTCTTTCTGAGAGCTGTTAAGGCCACTTGGAATTTATCTGTGCCTTCAGGGTCACCTGAGTAGTGCAAATGAGTGTGGAACTTTCTTGGAACTGCTGAAAGGACTGTGTTTACAACAGAAGGTTCCACACTCATTTGCACTATTCAGATGATCCTGAGGGCATAGATAAACCTCCAAGTGGCCTCAACAACTCTCAGAAAGAGTGCCAGTTACGAGATGACTGCAAGAAATATAAATCCTTCCATTCTCCACCATTCAGTCAGAACAGAAGAAGCTTCTTGGATGAGAAGCAAAACATCTTCAAGGAAAAACAAAGAAAGTCCAATTGCCTTTTGAAAAAGCACCTTTGGGACAACCATGACCTGGATGACTGAGATCGCCATAGACATTAAGGACAGATGCACTCCTTATATTCATTTTTTTCTTCTGTTCATCAAGTCACTGAAAACAATAGAACCTGCCATTTTGGCGTTAAATTACTATTTAGTTTAATTAAATAAATGAATTAAATAAAAGATAAAACGCTCATCCCTTGTGATTCAGTTCCATCTTATTTTGTTTTCTAAGTTTTTTTGTCTCTGCTATATTGACACATTCTTTCATTACCTCCTGCTTGGATTTTTGTAGTGTGTTTGAATGGGGATGCCCTTCAAAATGTTCAGAAATTACAGCTGTTTCAAAATATTGCTGCCAAAGTGCTCACTATATGACTCCTTTATTGCTCCAATAAGTAATTACTTTTAGAGCTCTAAACAGTTTGGGATTAAGATGCCTAAAGGATCACCTCCATCTGTACAAGTGCACCCGCACTTTAAGAGGCCATGTCCATGATTTCATCCAGGGTCATGAAACTTCTTTCCCTCACAGATTATTCCAGAATTTTCTCTACTTTTAGTTAGTTAGCTTGGTAGATATTTATATGTGTTTCTATTAACAGTACTGAAAATGAAAAAGAAGATTCAGTATTTGCTCAGAGGGAGGAAAGGAGAAAGAGAAGAATAAAAGCAAGCAAGCAATAAAATGAAATAAATACCAGAAACTAGGACTGGGAGAAGTAGCAGCCAGAAAAAAACAACCCAAAAAATGGGGACCATGCAAGTGAAAAGCTGCCCCAAGCAGGAACAAAAATTGGAAGGGGGGGAGAGAGATTTGAAAGCATAGACAACAAAGGGAAAGCAAAGATAAATTAATGGGAGTATGATGGAAATGGAATAAAGGAAAAAGTAGCTATCATCAAGTTTGGATGGCATAAAGCAAAAGGATCCTCAAGGGAACTGAATCACATTACTTTAACAGAGGTCTCAGTAAGGTAGAGTATCAATAAGCAGTAGAATCAGTAGAGTAGAATTTTGGAAACTATTCTAGGTAGGGATATTATAATCAGTTAGTTAGCACAGAAATTACTGAGGAAGAGCTACGCTATAACCTCTGATGTTTACTTATTAAAATATTTTTAATCTGCTTCACATCATTGATTTATGATGGAGCACAATGAATAGACAACCATAGAGATTAAAGAACAAATAAAACACAATATTTAATACACCAAACCAAACAAAAACCGATTGTATCTTCAGGTTTGTGTAGACAAGCAGGTCTTAACTAAGCGCTGAAATCGGGTGAATCTTAAACCACTGAAGGAAGAATATCTCACGATTAGGCTGCCAAAGCAGAGAAGGCCCTATGTTCCATTTCCCCATGATGAACTAATGCAATGATAACCTTTCATCAGCACTTTATACCTTTTATACCTTGGCAGGTATAAAACAAAAAGAATTGCTGAAATGTAAATGACTGAATTTTTACTTTAAACATCAACACTTAATGCAGAGCAAAAGCCATTGTCCTTTGGTGCAATCGTTTTATATATCACTTGTAAACAAATCTAACTCTTACATTATATACTATGGGTTGCTATAACTCTTCATCTTTTTCTCAAGGGCTGTGCCACATGTAGTACTTTTAGCTATAAGCTTTCATGAGATCATCTTCCCCACTACATCTCTAAATTTTTGCTGAATTGGAATAACTCAGGTGAGGTGTTAAATTCTTTCTATAAAGAAATTTATAAAGTTCTTTTCTGAGAGGTTATGTAGAAAAGTGTGAAAAAGGGGAAAATTGAGGACAGTTATATTTTCTGAAGCATTAACAATATTACAATATATTTGCTGTGTACTACTTTTATAATGTCAATTAAAAAGCCTACTTATTTTAAAATAGCCTGCTCATTTTAATAAAGTTATTTAAAAATTCTCTGTTGAAAGAAATTAATATTTTATCAGCTGTAAATTACATCAATAAACCTTCCTTGTGGAGAAACAAATTGGTCTTTATTAGCATCTGGCCAGTCAAATTGCCCATAAAGCCTTCCAAACCAAGGGCTCTTGAAAATTAACAAAACAATAGCACAGGAGAAGCAGAGCTTTAAATTATACAAAGCTACAGAAGCATGTATATACTCATGGGACAGGTGGTTCTCATATAAGATGGATTATAGCACTTCCAGGGCTAATTTGCACATGGGATGGACATCACACACAAAAAAAATTAATGTGGCCCCAATGTCCCTGAGTATACATAGGAGGTACAAAAAACCGGCTGCTCCACTTACAGTTTTTATCACTTCTGAATTGCATTTTAATAGTACATTTTTCTTCAGTTCAGACATTAAAGAAAATTGGCTCTCTCCAGGGATTGGATGACGACTGAAATGACAAGGCTAGTACTTAGGAATTTGCCTATGGAAGCATGGAATTTAGTCAGTCTTAATGTTCAAAAGAAGTTTTGCTTTTTGTGATAAGGTGCACGTTGTTGCAAACTATCAGTGACAATGTTACTTAGTTACTATAGAAATATGTACTTTACGGTACAAATTCCATTATTTCTAGGATTACTGATACTGCTACCAGAAATTAAATTTAAATTTATATTCCCAGGAAGCATGTTATAATAAAATAACATGGAGAATAGCCAAGATCGGAAAGAGATATTGAAGATATTTTTGGAAAATTAAAGAATTCATGATCCAAAGGAATAAGTAAATTAAAACATGTAACAAAATGGCTTTCACTAAAGTTTGAATATGAAATTGCCAAACCAGTGAGGAGCAAACATTGAATTTAAATGATTTTAAATGGTTATATAGAACCAGACCTCCCTGTTTATAATTTGGGAACTGCAAATTAAATCAGAGAGCTATGTTAATCTGAATAAGCTGAAGATTTTGTGCTTTTAGAAAGTTGCTCCTCAAATAAGTGTAAAAATCATGTGTTTTATTTAATGGTCCTGGGTGGGAATTTGATTTTTACAGGATGTGAATTTCTGCTTTGTAAAACCAAACTCCACAAAGAACTGTATTCAGATGAAGAATATTGCAATGCTATAATAGCTGCAGAGCTTGCCACATGCACTATATTGTAAAGTACTCAGGTTTTCTGAAATAATGTATAATGAACTCAACATCAAATTGTAAGGGAGCAAAGCAACATTTTATGTAAAAGGTTGCACACATCTGATGAAAACCATAAAACTCCATGTAGTAAGTTAGTTGAGAACATTTGGGTAAAAATAAAGATAAGGAAATATTACTGATATCATTGTGGAGATATGCTTCTGGCTACCGAAATAGGCAGAAAACTTAAATAACACCTTGCAGTGTCCACTGCCTTCTGTAATGACACAAAAATGACAACATGCACACTGTAATGTCATAAAGCAAATATTATTACACACTTCCATCTTGATACCTGACATAATAACATAAGAAAGACATGGCATTTGTGTGATGGTGTTTTAATTTTGCCTCGCCTACCTGGATATATCTAACGTTCTACATTCAAATTACCCAGGAGAAATTTGGAGGGATGAAAAAAAATCAGTAATGTTAATATTTGTTGGCAGACAAATTCTACCAATAATAAATAGTTTCATACATTTTTGATTTAACTGGATGAATTTATGCAGAGGAAGTCATCAAATCAATTGGCAGTAACACACAACAGGATAGAATACCCAGAGTTAGAACAGTCTTGGCAAGCTGGCAAGCTTGGCAAGTAAGTCGAAGCCAACAAAATATATTTCCCAAATTCAATTTAAATAGGAAGAATAAACTACATAAATATAACATTAATCTGTAAAGAGCCAAGGAGATGGTCTTGAAAGAAATATTCAGAATCCACTACATACTCACAATGTACATAAGCATTCCTTAAGTTCTGAGAAGAGACTTTGGATGACTCATTCTCTGGGAGTATAAGAGGGAGAGTAGGAAAAACACCTCTTTCAAGACTTTCAACCATACTAACCTGCAGCTGATGTCAATAAAGTATAATTCTGGTATTCTTGAGGAGCCAGTTTCCTGGTCTGGACTACCCAGTAGAGTTCACTTAATGAAAACTAATCATCTAAATAGGAGTCAGCTTTGCAATACAGTATGTAAAAATCTGGTGATTCTAGATTAGAATAATAGGGGCCTAGCATCCAGACTCTTATCAATATTTTTCATTATGTTTTGATCAGGTTTTATTGGTATCTTGACACTGCTATTTAAGGGTAGTCTATTCTATCACTGCTGTTGAAGGCTATTAACACATATAAATGTGGCTATAAGGATGAGTGAAGAGATCTTATTAGAGTTGAAGATGTTTGTATTTTTATTGAGGTTAGAAAAGATTAAGAGTTGATAAGACAGTCCTCATCAAATATTTGGAGGATTTTCATACATATGAAGAAGAAAATTTAATTCAGATAATTCAAACCAATAAGATTATATTATAATATAAACTATTTCTGCCAAATGTTTAAAAAATGTTTAAAAAACAGCAGAAAATTCTGGTTACATAACATTTATATTATTGACCAGTTATCAGTTTTTAACATTGCATACTTCTCATTTTCTGATATTAAACTACACTGTTTGATTGTAATACTAGTTTACAGGAGAAGCAAAAGTTTCAGATAAAATGCAGCTTAGTTCCTATATAATCAAAAATAACAGAGACTTCTTAATTGCAGACAATTCTAGAGCTCCTTAATTATAGAGAGGCTTATTATCTGCATCCCCAGTGTTATAAAATACCAGAACTTCGTTAGAAAAATTAAGGTGGAAAAATGAAGGCAGTACTTTGTAAATTTCCAGTGGAAATTAGCTAGAAGAGGGAGAGGAATACTGGATCAAAAGAGGGTAATCATGCTTAACTGTGCCCTAGAGCACCAGCATTTATAATACGATTTTCTCAATAACTACCATTCCTATTACTGCTTGTATGGGGTATTCTGTGTTAATGGGGTTAGCTGATTTAGTATTGTAACTTAAAAAGGCTCTGCTGATTAATAAATGTCACACACTGTGCTAGTAATTAAAGTAAATGGAAGAGTTACAAACAGAATGTTGAATGGTTAAGAAAGCATTATCTGAAATATATGATAATCCCTATTTATCAGAGTACAGTCATAGTCCAGAAAATATTCAAATTGCTAAAGTTAGAAAGCATCTGAAAAACTAGACATCATTTGAAAAAGAATCCTGATATATGAGATTGGTTCAACATAATATTGAGTGTTTGTTTTACAACTTCCCTTTGTGTAAACACAAAACTAAAATCTGAAATAATTTGTCCAAGTGAGGACAATACATACTTGGAAATATCTCATGCTATATAAAAACAATATGGGCAAAGAAGTTCTCAAAAACTGATATAGGTAAAATACTTACACAGTGTTTTGACATGACCTATTTTGGAAGATTGATGAATTAAATAGGGGCTACTGTATTTCACATCCCTTCGCTGCTCCTAAGTAAGTCCAATGATAGATCTGCTCTCCAATCAACTGGAAGTGGTAATTAGTACTATCAAAACAGGCCAAGCCTACCATGACTAAAAAGGCAGATGCTTCATGTAACTGATCATGCTTTGAAAATGAAGCAATTTATTGTTCAAGTTATTATTATTTGAGTTGAAAAACTAAGTTGTTTAGTTTTATATCAGGTGCAAAAATAATATTGATTTCCTTGGACACCAAATATTGTGATGGGTGAAGCACTATTTGTTATTCTACCTTAGGCAACTAAACATCTTGAAGTGATTCTGCTGCATAAGCTCAAACAAACATGGGTAGAAACATTTGACTGTGTTAACTATCTTTGAAACTTTTGCTACTACAAAATCTTATGGTAACTAAAAATAAAATTAATCCTTCGGTATACAGCCCTAAAGGAAAAATGAGACACAGTTCCAGTTAAAATCACATAATGTATTTTAGACTAGAAATGAAATTTTCATATCTAAGGGTTAATAATGTCTTTCTGGACATTTTCTTATTTTGAAAGGTCCATTATACAGCAAGTCCATGATAAAATTCACTTAATAACTTAAGGTATTCTGAATGTTAAAACAATATCTGACAGCATGAAATGTTGAAACAGAGGGAGAGGTTCCTATCTGAACAATTGGGTCTATGCAGAAGAGTAGATGGGATTTTTAAGTTAGAAACAGGCTTAAGTGAACATCTAACAATGTCTGTATAAAGATTAAGAAATTTAGCTAGTATTAATTTCCTTCTTTAAATGAATAATTGCTCAATTTCCAATCCTGATCAGTCTCCCGCCAACACTTTCCTTAAATATTACCTGTTAATGTGCACTCTTATTATAATACAAATAATATACAAACTGCGTGATGAGGAATGGGCTTATACTGAAAGCTGGTAAGTACTTTGGATGGAGTTGTTAACAGAGTAATTTTTCAGGAATATTTAATTTATTTGATCATGCTTAATGCTGTAAAAGAATTTGTCAACTGAAGTAACTACTTAGTATTTTTTAATTTATACACATAATTGGTGTTTTCTAAGGTAATCAATCAATCAGTCAAATTACTACAGAATAATAATCCAACCAATGAATCAATCTGTTTAGAAAAGTCACATTTAAACAGATTTTGTCCCCATTCATTCTAAATAAACTGAACAAGCTTAAAGCACCAATATATTAAATAAAACATAAAAGATAAGTCACATACACTTCATCGTTTATACGGTTTCTCCATTCTTCTTGTTTTTGTTTTTCTTGGGCAAGTTGAAGTGAAGAACTTGAGGGTGCCACCTGCACAGATGGTTCCAAGGGTTTGAAGCGTTGGTGCAGTACGTCAACAGTATCACGGAAGGGTCCCTGAGAGTTTCAAATGAAATATTTATTTTTGCTTTCTTTTATTTTGGAGAAGCTTAGATTGTATACAGAGAAGAAATAATGTTTGCAATTAATAACTTCATTTTAGAATCCAACATTTCCAAAAACTAAAATTAAGACTAGCCATGAATGATTAACCTTATAGATGCTGATAATTTCTAGAAAAAGAATCATGATATTTTCTTAAAATAAAAACAATAATGACTGTTTGCAGTTTGAAGCTTAAATGTGTTTTGTTAGTTTTTATTGTGCCACAATTTGGGGTTTTTTCAGATGCAAATAATATAAAAACATAGATATGTTTTTACAATACTAGAGGGAATGGATAAAGATGTGTCCCAACTGTTTGTAATTCTTTGTGCGACTAGCTCACTTAAATTGCAAAGTACAGCATAATTCTATAGATATCTATTCAGAATAGCTTAGAAGATTTTTTTAAAACTAATAACTGAAAGTTAAATATAATTCCTCACTAAATTCTTGCTTTATCTACTTAAAAAAACAAACCTTTTCTAAATCAGACGCATTCTATGGTATATATGTAAAATGTTTTGTTTAAACAGATTTTTTAATGTTAAAAATTAATAATTCTCAGTATTTTTTAAAAGGGTGCATTACAATTTCTATTATTTTAACCATGATTTTTTTTACTATATTTAACAATTATAAAGTTGATTATTTTTCAATTATCTTAAAAAATAGGCTTATTATATATTTACCTACAGCTTTTGATAAAACCTACATTTAATATTTAATACAAATAAGTAATTATCTGTGCACTGAGTTATGGTAGAACTTTTTATATTTTAATAAGCAACATGTCTTTTATATAAGAGCTCATTCTCAGAAACTTCAAATGAAGTGGAAAAACTGTATGTAGACCATAACATTTAAGGGTAAACATGGATAAACAATTGTTTTTCTACATGGAAAAAAACAACCCATATTACTAGCTGGCTGGCACAGAGAATAGTTCTCTAGCCTCTCTTTTTTATATACATGTGACAATGTTCAATATGTATGCATACTGTAATTGCATTGGTTTGTAGTTAATGGTGTAGGGATTTTTGAACATATGAATGGCTTATAAACTAATTCCTACACTGCAGTTTTCTGGAAAAAGACAATGTTGTCAGGCCTTGTAAAAATTCCTTGCATTACCTCTTGCTTTTAGGTAATTGTGAGTATAAATTCACCAAGACTATCATTAGCACTATAACTTGATACCATTTACAGTCAGCTGTGACTTTGCTGAGCCACTAATTACAGCCTCTTTCCTTTTTTACCACTGTTGTTCTACTTGTGTGAAGTAAGGAAGCAAATTCCCCTCCTTCCAAAGGAAGTGAAGGCAAAATCCTAATCATGCCTCTTCTTCTGAAGGATCTCTTTAAATAGGTTATCACTAACAAGTCACAGCTGGAGTTACTGCAAGAACTGAGTGAAGACTGCAGGGCTAATAAAAAGAAATGATTCACGCCTCATTTATGTTCACTTATGTTTTACATTAATAGAAACCAATAATAGGAACCAGTTACCATAAAAGTCATGGACCATAAATAACACAAATGGCAAATAAGTATCATCTAGTACTTTTCACAGCTGGACAAGAGGATTGCTATATTTGAAAGTTGTTAATGGATTTTTACTGGAACTTTATTTTTTAAAGGCACAAACAGCATTCAGATTCCGTTGACGATGTCAATAACTATAGTAGTTGTGAATTGTGCAAGATTTCTTCTGCACCCCCAATAAATTTATTTCTATTTCAGAACTTTTAAATGATTGCAAAAGAAATTTAAGAGATGGGAGGGAGATGGACGGTTCAGAAATGTGAAATATAAATGAATATGTCACATGGACATGGATAAACAAGTTAGTGACATAAAATAATACACATTATTTATTAAAGTTGTTTGGAAAATTTGCATCTAAGACCAATAAGTAAAAAGAGAATTAATTCTGACCTTATCTGACTGTATTGTATCGAATACAAAAAGAGGCCTTCGGTTTTTTGTTTTGTTTTTGTAGTTCAAAATCCATCCAATTCTTCTTATGTGACATTTCAGAATAAATAGTACAGTTCAGCACAGAAGCAAAGTTAGCATGGAACGGAGTGGCAATTCACAATCCATACAGTAATATTAAAGTTGGATGGATAAAGACTGCACTTTATAATATCCTAATAGAGACGTGACTGAAAACCCCCTTGAAATTACATATATTTATGATACGCATCTGGCAAAATATTCCTATACAGAATTCTATTTCTATAAGCCATTTTGATAGTTGCCTGTTGGCACTCACATTATTCAGCATAGATTGACTGTTAGCTGACAATTATGAATTTAGCTGACAATTATGAACATATTGCTTGTTTAACATTAGCAATGACTTACTGAAAAGGGCACCTGGCTTAATCCTAAATTTCCCAGT
>NW_015386252.1:430386-459744 GCF_001527695.2 Protobothrops mucrosquamatus | reverse complement strand
CCTCTCTAAGTTTATTGAAATTAGCTCTCTTGAAGTCCAAGACTCTAGTTTGACTGTGTTCTATTGCTTGTGCTTCCATAATGTTGAATTCCAATATTGCATGATCACTTCCTCCCAAGGTTCCTATGGCTTCAACACCTTCTATCATTTCATCTCTGTTAGTGAGAATTAGGTCCAAAATGGCTAATCCCCTAGTTCCTTTCTCTACTTTTTGGGAGACAAAGTTGTCTGCTAGGTTTGTCAGGAATCTGTTTTATCTTCCACTTGGTGCAGAGTTTGTGTCCCAGTTGATGGCAGGGTAGTTAAAGTCCCCCATTACTATTGTGATGTGCTTCCTACATACCTTAGTTAGCTGACTAGCAAAAAGTTCATCTATTTCCTGTGTTTGGTTGGGTGGCCTATAGTATACACCTATGGCAATGTCGTTTTCCCCCCCCCTTTTATATTGACCCACAGTTTTCATCATTGTTGTGCTCTATTTCTGTAGAGATGTAGTTATTTCTTATATAGAGAGCAACTCCACCTCCTCTTTTATTTGGTCTGTTTCTTTTAATAATTTAAATCCCTCTAGCTGTGTGTTCCATTTGTGGGTTTCGTCCCACCATGTTTCCGTTATGGCAACAATATCATATCTGCCCTCATTAACCTGAATTTCTAGTTCACCCTGTTTGCTGTTCATACTCTGTGCATTTGTGTATAGACATTTTAGTCCTTTATGACCGACCCTGTGTTTACTTCCTACATAACCTGTGTGGTACCTGAGTTCCCCTAATGTCTTACCACCTATTTGGTTAGTGCACTTTGTGTGGCACTCGCTATTAAGAGCTTGATTTTGCTTGACAGCAAGGTGGATGTTCTTGTCCACACACACATCTATGTTACATGCACTGATAGCCCTATAATTTTTAGACTGCCGGGGACAGGGATTTTCTGTATCAGTTAGCTCACTGTCTCCACTGTTTAGTTTAAATATTCCTCCAGAAAATCTGTGAATTTATAGCCAAGTAACTCAGTCCCTTTCTTTGATGGATGCAAACCATCTCTTTTGTACATTTCTTCATTGGATCAGCTGCTGACATCATGACTAATATATCCAAAGCCTTCCCCTTTACTCCACTCCTTTAGCCACATATTGAATTGTGCTATACACTGGCCTTTTCCATTTTGGTCCTTATACACTGGTAAGACCTCTGAAAAAATAAGCCTACAGCCTATTCTGCTAAGTTCCTGCCCCAGGCTCTGGAATTCATTCTGCACAGTGAGTACATCTTTTTGGGACAAATCGTTAGTGCCAAGATGTACAATAGCCTCCACATCACAGTCCTTGCTGGCATTCTTGATTATTTTACAAATACGCTTCTTGTCCCTACTGGCAGTAGCACCTGGAAGACACCTGACCTCATTTGAAACCTCTGTGTCCTTTCCTAAATTTACATCCCTTATAATTGAATCACCAACCAGAAGGTGGCTTCTCTTTTTGGGTGCCTTTCTGTTCTTGCATGACTCATGTGTAATACCTGATTCGCACTTCTCCCTGTCGAAAACAAGTTCTTCATCTCGGACCAAGATCCCCTGCTTATTTGAGTTGTCATCACAAATACCTTTACCTGTCTCCTTAATGTCCCTATTAAGGTCAGCAAGGGCACTGTATCTGTTATGCAGGGACACAGCAAAAGCTTTGTGTTTATGGTTCACAGCTCTCACCCTGCCAGATCCCACGGTTCTCCACACTGCCCTTCTCCTGCAGGATCTTTGTGGTAGAGAGGGCTGATAGCTTGGAGGCTCAGTGGAGTAGAAGCCTGAACTGGACACCTAATTTCTGCCTGAAGAGCAGAGATTACAGACCCTAGATAAGTAATCTGTCCTTGTAGACTAGACTAGTGTTTCTGAGTTTGCCCCACAGCTTTGTTCTGGAAAGAAGAAGGTTAAATTTATACCAGAATTCAATAAATACAGTGTATAATACAGAACCTAGCTTGGATGGAAGCTTTTCAGTCAGAGCTTACAAAATAAGAACATTATCAAAATTGAGATTCTAGCTCTGAAATCTGCCCACTCATCTGCCAGTGTTCAGATAAATATATATATATATATACAGACCTGATAAACATAGAATAAAGGATGGATGACCACCACTGTGTAAGGCAACGGTTTGTAATTGTGTTTATTTCTGAATTAAAAGTCATACTTCAGATAGAACATACCTATCAGCAGTATAAACATTGTCTATATAAATTAAATACCACTTTCCTTAAGTGAGATCTAAAGATGAGTTAACATTTATTCCTTAAAAATTTGAAAGAAATGCAGCTCATACTTTTAACACTCTCCTTGAGCACTTTTTTACTATCATGACATACGGTGGCTAATATAGAAAAACAGTTAATGTCAAATACTGCTGTCACAAAATACTAAGCCACAAGCATGGTTAGTAATTATAAATCCCCATTTTAACGTCACCCAGCCATTTTCAGAACAGTACATTCTGCTGGATTTTCTTTCCCAGCTGTTTCATCAGCTCAGGCCAATGTCCTTTCTCAGAAATATACCTCTAAACTGTGTTGTCCACGGATTTAGCCGTGTGACTCCCATTAACATCAATAAGAGTCACACAGTTAAATCTACGCACAGCACTTTGAAAATTTACTCCACAGCATACATCCCAGGGCACTGAAAGGATTAAAGTATTATACCGCAATTTCCCCCTTCAAGATACCAGAAAATAAACAAAAGTCTTCTGCTTTGTTCTAAAAGGCTTTAAGTTTCTTGGTGTCTCGACTAAGGGGGAGAAAAGATTACAAAATAGCCTAAAACAAGAGAAATATCAGATCAACACATTGTATAACAATTTGTGGTTTTACAATGGTCGATTATAATCAGGATACTCCATCCACCCTAAGGAATAGCTTAATGGATTTTAATTGACCACTGAACACAGCAACAAGTTTTTACAGATTTTATACTCCTATTCTAAATACTGGCATTTTCTTTTTAACTTTTAAAATACTCATGATTCCTATATAATGTAGACTGAACAAAGTTATACCTTCCAAATAATATGTTCCTGTTGACTTTTTAAATCTCTTAAATTTATCTTTTTATCTGTGGAAAATTTAATAAAGTAAATTGAGTAAAAAGATTACATTCTCAGCAAGGTAGATAAATTTACCCCCCCTTTTTTAATCTGAGGCTGCAAATGAGGCTAGTGGAAAACCATGTAAAGTGTACTAACAGTATATGCCTTTTTTTAAATTACTGAACTGATTTCAAAATGCGAAACATGCTCCACGTGAACATAGAACATATGAGCATCCTAGTCTTATCAGGATAAATTGTTTCCTACATTTTGATATTCCTGCTAAGGCCCTCTGTCTTGAGAATTATTATAAAAGGGTTATGGCCATTTTAGTAAAAAGGTCATCAGTTCCAAATAATTGGGGGGGGGGAAGAAAAATGAAAAAATAAAATAAAAACAAATTGTGTTGGGCGTTCTAACTATTCTAGTCATGTAATTGCTTCCATGTCTCTATGGTACCATTTATCCCCCTCACCCCAATTTGGAAACCATAGTGGGGGAGAATCAAAACAAAACAAAATAACTAGAGGGATAATCACTGAAAAGGGAATGGGGGGGGGGAATCGGCAAGGGATGGAAGGGATTGGAATCCTCCACACTGAGTCTTCTTGAATTCTGCCTAGCTCCTACATTAAGACTAAATATAGAAATATAAGAGAGTGATCTTGATATCCTAACCATAGAAAAATGCAACTCTGGATGGTTAATTACTGAAGGAAGAGAAGACCCAAGAAAATCAAGATTCAGGAAGATTTGCTCATTCACAAGTAAGAGTCTTACAAATGTGACAATCAGTACAAATAGAAATTGGGGCTGAAGAAAAGGGAATAAAGGAATTCAATACTGCATCTGCATCTGATGATGTTTCCTAGTTTGGTAATGAAATGTCTGCAGGAAAACAACCAAGGTCAGAGGCACCAAGGATCCCACAGTTCAACCTTGAACTACATATATTCTCTTCTATAAGTAATTCATTGTTCTCTGGAAGGATCCCCCTACAGCAATTTTAGAAAGAAATCAGCTGTTAATAGCAATGGGTGCCTAAAAGTCATTAAGCATATTACCTGTGGTTTGTGTCTTCCAATTGGAGGAAGAGTTGACATCATTTGAAAACCAAAGGAATCAGAATAAGTCTGCCATGGAAGATCCATAGCATTTTTCTCAATCTTCTTTTTGTGCCTCAAAGGTTTAGCTTTCTTTAATTGCATTTCCCACGGATCAGGTGACTTTCGATAGGGTGAATTATATATGCCTGCAATCTAAAACACAGTATAATTTTTTTATGTTTATTTGAATTATGTCATTGAAATCAATATAAGTAATATTTTTTAAAAAATTGTTTACTTTTGAATCAGAAAAGGACAAAAATATAATGCTTATACATATAATTAGCTTTTCACATCAACTACAATTTATTTTTTGAATTTTTTTTCATAGTTTTCAAAATTCTTTCAGCAGGAAACCATTTCTACTGGACTTTAGACACAACATTTAAAGCTATAGTGTAGCAAAAAGATACAAATTATATGATATTGTTACCTTACATGATGTATACATGTAATCCTCGACTTATGACCATATTGGATCCCAGAATTTTCATCATAAGTCATGACAGTCATAAGTCAAGGCAACCACATGACCAATTTTGTGGTTTTTTTGTGGCAGTTGTTGAGTACACTCCACAATCTTTAAATGAACATGGCAATCATTAAGTCATTATTTTTTGTTACTAGGTCATTAATTTTGCTTTCTCAGCCAGCTCCATTAATTTCACAATCCATTCTTCTGCTGTAGGAGTTTGCGTATCTTTCTACCTATGTGCCTATGTAAGTCTTGCTGCTATCATATATAAGAACAAAGTCACGTTTCTTCTCAGTTTTGTATCCATCTTATTTATCCATTCGTTAAGCAAACATTACAGTCAATAAGCAAATCACTGTATTCCTATGGGGGGGCTGTCATAACTCTGAATGGTCGCTAAGTGACCAATTGTAAGTCAAGAACTACCTTTATTCCATCACAGAGTTAGAATACATATAGGATCACAGAAAGATGTCTTA
This sequence comes from Protobothrops mucrosquamatus, assembly GCF_001527695.2. Classification (NCBI taxonomy): domain Eukaryota; kingdom Metazoa; phylum Chordata; class Lepidosauria; order Squamata; family Viperidae; genus Protobothrops; species Protobothrops mucrosquamatus. The sequence goes on along the minus strand of NW_015386252.1, from coordinate 454,608 downwards.
AAGGAAGTCAAATTATTTGTCCATCTAGCTCAGCATTATCTATTATGATAGTTTTATGCTCTAAATTTTTCCATTATTTTCCCATTATTTTTGCATTCTATTCTTTATGATAGGGCAGGATAGAGAGGCTGAAGGAGAAACTGACATGGATTCCTGCTCCATACCCGTTGTGTGTTGCATAAACATTATGTGCCATTCAAACTGCTGTTATCATTCCTTATTACAGGAACTAAGGAAGACACTGGGAAATGTGACTTAAGGTACCAGAGAAAAGAGCTGAGAACTTCTGCACAGAAAACAGGTGTTGTATCATACTGTTATATCTCTTTGTGATTCAAGAACACTAACACTGTAGGATAAATCATTTCTTCAGACAAGTTTGTTTCCATTGCTGATTTTGGCATCAAGGAATGCCTGAAAAACTTCCAATTTACTGACAGGATTCTAAAAATAACCACTAGTTATAAAGGCTATCCTATGTCATCTGTTTTTTAAATCTGGGATTGTAGAGGTCAGCAAGACTAGTCATAATGTTTTTTTATCTATTTCAGGAGATAGGGAAGGTCTAAATGAGATCTCGTAGCCTGTCATTTTGATTAAAATAGATAGTGTGATCTCTAAATAAAATACCAGCAATAAATTTTGAATAATAAATACAATCCACAGCATCTTATACATAATACCTTTTTTACTCATCTAATTTGAAATACAGAACTCTAGAATTCTTATACCTGTCTTCAAAGAGTATGTGCTCGTAATAATTGTGCCTGTCTTCTCCTGGCTTACACATTTTTAGGTGACAAAAGAATTCTACATTGCATTTCAAAAGTGATTATAAAATAATTTATATATAACTATTATGACTTGGCTATCCTTTTCATAATAATCCATATTGATTAATTTACCCTTTTACCATTAGCAAAACTGAATTTATGTTTCTGTGAAATTATTCACAGGAACATTGAAGAATCTCTTTTGGTTCACTTACCCATTGTTCACATTCCATCTTTGTATGGATTAGCTAAGCGACAGTTTGATTTGTTTGGCCTGGGCTAAGTGCAAACCCATCAAGCTGGTTTATTCAACAAGCCAGCATTTTCTATAGTTTAACATGTAAATCAGCCTATATGAAGATTAAGTAGGAACAAGGGCCAGCTCTTAATGGATCACTTTATCTACAAGGCCATTTTGTTTCCTATTCCTATTCTTTCTAATTAAAATTATAGCTTATCTACAACAACCACCACCACCACCACCATCACCTGCTACAATAAAGTCCCAAGTAGCGTAGGGAGAACATGACACATTTTTTTTTCTGTATCCATGTCTTCCCAAGCATTTCTCACAAGAGCCCCTGTCAAACTTAGCTTTCTAAGACATCATTTTTAGGAATAATTTTCTGAAGTGACAAACACTATAGGGAAATCTGTGCTAACAGTTAAAAAACCTGCAACTGAGTTATTTGCAGTACTGTCATGCTAACTTCCAACTCAATAAGACCAAAGAAATCTCTGGGGAAGACTCTGCTAATAGCTTCTTACTGACCTCCTTGAAGCACAGTCTTCTGCTGAATAGCGCACAGTAGTGAATATGGTAAATGAGGTGTAAAAGCTCTGTTGGTATTCCCTCCTCACTTAAAAAAAAACCCCTATGATTCTGACTCACTAGAAAAAGAAACATGGAGCTACAGAAACTATTTCTAGTTTTCTGCCCTAGAATTTTCTCTTCACCCATGCATGATCCATAAGCATTATTAATTTTACCAGATCCTGAGCTTATGAGCAAATGTATCATTTGTTATTCAGCCATCCTTAGCATTACATTAATATTTTGAATCATTTTAATGTTTCATTTTGCTTTCTTCATATAATTTTAATCGTGGTAATGAGAATGGCATGCAAATAAAAAAGAAAGGATTTGCTGGAAAGAACCAGGTTAAATGGATATAATGTGTAAGATTTTCACTCCTATGGTTTTTTTCCAAACTGAGTAGATAATTTGTAAGGATCCAAGTTCCTAATTTCCCTTTGATGATAATAAAGAATTATGATATTTGCATTGATACATAAGGATTATTAACAGTTTAAAAACAGAATACTGTATTAGGAAGAATATGTTTAAGCTGATGGTTGCCCAGCATACAGAAATATACTAGAAGCAGAATTACCAGTTCTCCAATGTTCTGCTAATTGGGCAGAGTCTAGAGAGCTTTTGAGTATGCAATCAATTGATTCAGGGACAAAAATATGTCCACATACATAAAAACTTTAGCTACTGCAAATTCTAACAGGTGCTTAACAACAGCTTTAAAATACATTTTAAAAAGCATTCATAGAAGCCTTTCTTCCTCAAAACATAGCAATTAATTAAATGCTGGCAGAACATCAAAGTAGCCAATTCAGACTGAACAGATCATACTTGTATTATATGTGGAAGGAACTAAGCAATTAAAAGACTTTTTTTTTATACAGACCTAATCTACTGTAACTAGTCTGGGATAATAGGACATTAACCTATAAGGCTTAACCATGTAATAGCTTGTCTAACTATGGTTTGCTTATCTAAATTTATCCAAGAAAAGTTTTTTCTTTATTTTCCAGCTCAGTTGTTTAAAAATGGAACATTGTAATAGTTTGCTGATCATTTATGTGTTTTAACCATGAACTATTTATGTGTGACTCTAAAAGTTTATCGTTAGTTTGTTTCTTTGTGCAAGATAAGTCACCTACCAGAAAACAAGGGTAAGAAGCAAAAACAGATAGCAAAATGAAACTACTCTACAGACTAATCTGCTCTTACTGATATTTTTATTTCCATCTTAGTTTGTTTGACAAGAGCCTGTTCCCACCTTCCTAAGCCTCACAAATCATAACGCCTAACTTCTCTTCTCCTATTAGAGGAAAGGGAGATTTAAAGGGATCACAACAGTTATAATAGCATCTCAGCTTGAAGACATGTACAAAACGCCACTTCACTCCCTATGGGATACCTTGACTTTTTCATCCCCAGAACTGGAGATAAATACCTTGCAAAGTGGAGAGTTTTTATTTCTTTTGCGAAGAATATCTTCTGAAAGTTATTCTCTTGCTCTTTTTTTATTTTTGTTTTGGTCATTCCAAATCATAACTGCAAGATCCAACAGTGACTACAAATAGGTATTACTAGTTGAGATGTTCTTCTCACTAGGATCATAAAATTTACATACTGTATACAGTATGTGTATATGCTAGACATACCTGGCTCCCTCATCTGTTCTTCATATGGTTTAATCTCCAGTTCCTTTATCAGCTTTATTGCTCTTCTTTGCACATTTTCTAGGGTTTCAGCATCTTTTTTGCATCATGGTGATCAGAACTGTACACAATATTCCAAGTGTGGCCTCACTAGTACAGTATAAAGCAGCATTATCACTTTTTGTGATCTTGATGCTATCTCTCTGTTGATGCAGCCCATGACTGCATTGCCTTTTTTTGGCAGCTGCAGTACATGGCATACTTAAGCGGTGGTCCACAAGGACACCTAGATGTTTCTCACAGTTAATACTGTTAGCCAGGTACCACCTATTAGGTACCTCTGCATTTGATTTTTCCTGCCTAAGTGTAAGACCTTACTTTTCTCACCACTGTATTGCATCTTGTTGGATAGAACCCACTGCCCAAATCCTTCTGGATCCTGAGCCTATCTTCCAAAGTATTATTTCCCCAGCTTAGTGTCATCTGAATGTTTGAGGAGTTTCCTATCCCTTCTAGATCATTTATGAAGATATTGAAGAGTATTGAGCCCAAGACTGTTTTTAACAAACCCATGCTGGCTCTACTAATCACCTTGTTCATTCATGGGTACTTTGTAGGTTCTCACAAATCTTCCTCTTGATTATCTTTTCCAGGATTTTACCATATATTGATGTTAAGCTGATTAACCTATAATTCCTTGGATCCATGTATATATATCACATAATAATGTTAAAAAGTTTATAATTTTGTGTGGCTGCATTAGTAGCTGTCCAGGGCCAAATGTGACCAGTGGGCTTGTGGTGGAATTCTAAAGTATGAGATCAAAGTAGTGAATCAAGTTTCACTGATATCTAAATGACTGTGGAGACCTGCATATAGAGGTCTAGGAAAATATGTTTGCAACACTTAATATTCCATCATCTAGTGTAGAAGACAATGAATATCTTAAAGAAAGATCACCATGTAACAGGCCCACTCAAGAGAAGAGATGCCAGCTCATTGCTAGGAGCGCTCCTTAAGTTGCCAAAAAGAGGGAAGGAAAAAATAACATTTGAGGAAAAGTTCAAATTGATTTCCTATGACGATTGAATAGCGCTTCAGATTCAAATGCAACATGTTTCAGAATACATACGACACCTATCTGTAACTTCTTAAACCAAATGTGTGCTTTCATGGGACCAAGTTGCAGCTGTAGAAGGCAACCCCGTAATCCTGGGGGAAAAATAAAAGTGGCCAGCATGACATCACGCTGGAGTGCAGTGTATGCAGTGAAAAACAAAGCACTGTTACTTCTATGTACCTATTTATCTAATCGCATTTGCATGCTTTCAAACTGCTAGGTTGGCAGGAGCTGAGATGAATAATGGGAGCTCAGCCCATCACGTGGCACTTGGGTCTCAAACTTAGACTATCAGCTTTCCAGCTGCCAAGCCCAGCATCTTAACCGCTGAGCCATTGCGTCTCTCCACCTGTAAAGAAATTTAAAATATTGCTGTTCTAAAGATAATAGCACAACAAAAGTTTAATATGTCAGAAGGTATTCCTCTGGATTCAAGTCAATTAGGACTTGAACCACAACCAAGCAATAAAATCCTATAAGTAACTTCTGTCTATATGTTAGTAAGAATTACTGCACCTGGGATCTGTAGCAAAGTTTGATGCCATCAAATTGGACCCAACTCCTAGTGACTATATGGATAAAAATCTTCCATGACAGCAATCCACAACTTTTTCAGGTATATTTCAGCGATCCTCCATTTATGCTCAAAGTATGTGAGTTTTGGCTTGCTAATCATTGCTTCAAAGGAACAATCTTTTTTTCTTGCAATCCATGGTTCTATTATTGATTTTTCAAAATCCTTAATTCAAATTCAAATGTTCTTGCTTTCACTTTTATCCCAATACCCAGGTTCATAGCTCTATACTACCACTGAGAAAACCATGGCTTTAACTATTCTGATCCTTGTTGTCATAGAAATATCCTTCACCCTTATCTAAATTTGTCACTGCCTTTCTCCCTTGGATTAATCTCCTCTTTACTTCTCTAGCATGCTATCTTTATCTATTATTGAGTCTCAGAAAACAAAACAGTATACCACCTTCACTTCTTCATTGTCAAATGCAAATACCCCAAGCAGGCTGGTTAACATTCCTTTAGTTTTCTTAATAATTATTAAGCCATATTTTTCACTATCTATTTTTGCTTTTCTAAGAACAGTTCCTGAGGTGTTCCTTTCACCAAGTAAGTGAAAATCTATAGTCTAAATCTTTACTTTCAGTTAACATATTATGATCTGCATATTTTCAATTCTTAATGTTTGACCTCCATTTCCGAATCCACTTGTCACCACATACAATTTTACTATGAATATGAATTCATTGTAGATTTAAACAAATAGGGTAATATTTATCTCATTCTCTTTCTTATTCTGCATCCTCCTATTTGTTCAAATTCAACCTCTACAGTATCTTCTTTTTCATTATAATGGGAGGTGGTGCTTAACTATGGTTTACGTTTGTTTTGTTTTTTAAAAAACCTCTGCATGATATTGATCATATTGAAGAATTGAAGCTAAAAAGCTACCAAAGCCTTTATGACAATGATTGAAAAAATGTGCATACATGACACCTATATAATTTGTTTTACTTAGTATATATTCACAGTATGAGAAAATAGAAAAAACAGATTTGGGGAGAGGAACATAAATGCAAAAGAATAGAGAGATTCAAATGAAATATTTCTTAGAAATGGAAACACTGAATCAACACTGACCAATGCACTTCATCATAATTATCAGGACATACTTTTGCCAAGAGATTTATAAAAATCCCACTCAGCAAATAATTGCCTTGCTGTTAGGAGATAGTCAAGAGTGTTAACATACTGTCACAGAACAGAATTTAGTCAGATATTCAACATTCAATTACTTGTGTCGAGAACAGGAAAAAAAGCATGATAGTTTTTCAACCACTACAATTATGCCTCCACAAGAATTTCACTGAAAATTTTGCTAATCTCCAGCTAGAAAGGTGGATTACAGCTGGGCGATATGATAGGAGAATCATCAAAGATGGGAGAGGTCCTTATGTCAGCAGATCATGCCTATCTGATCAGAAGAAGATCAGAAGAAAGGAGACCAGCATATTGGCAGTCTAAGTGATCACTGATTAAGTGAAAATAAAGAGAGAAAGGGATATAGTTGAGGCTTGTTAAAAGAAACTCCCATGGCAAGCAAGAAAACCATTAACATAGGGATGACATATTCTAGAGCAGACATGTCAAAATGGCGATGTCACATGACGTCATGCAACGTATCAAGACAGTTTTGCCATTGGCAGCAATGGGGTGAGCGCGACTTCCACGGGATGCGCCCGACCCACGGGCTGGCAGTTTTACACCCTGTTCTAGAGCTATATGAATTTTAATATAATTTTTAACTTTACCAGTATTTAAATGTAATGATAAACAAAATTAACAGTACATCTGTATATAAAAATGGAGAGACATCAGATTTTTTCCAGTCAATATCCAAGCAATCTGCTATCTGTAGGAAATTTCACATTTTACATTTGTACTCAAAACCTAAGGATTGATCTAGGATTCTGATTAAATGCAACTTGGCTAGGTAATATTTATATTTAATGAACTTTTTGTCATGCTTATTACAATTGTATTATCCCAAGTAATAAAAGGGATAAGAAAGTCTGTATTTTTATACTTATACTATTTATAGTATATCTTCTGAGCTGCCTAGAATCTTGGAAAGTTTTATTACTTGTTTACATGTATGTTATACGTTATAACTCAATCTAAATATGGCTATTAATGTTGATTTTCCCCTAAAGAGAAGCATTTTCATAAATATGACTATAGACAGGTTTAATCTTATCGATGTTCAGTCAATGTTTCCTAGAACAGGTTACACGCAGGGTATGTTTGTTGCTTAAGGCTAAGATCTGCTTGTTTGATTTCTTATATACAGATATCTTTCAGTATATTTAAAAATTTCTCTTGAATTTAATAATAATTATGTAAGGGATATAATGTGACAATTACTTATCTAGAAATAAAACTAGAATCAAATTTTCTTAATAAAAATTAAATCTAAATTTTATATTTTTATTTAGATATTAAAATGCCATGATGTCATTGAAATATCCACACTGGAAAACTGCATTTTGCATGACCATGTCCATGTTTCAAACGTCACTGAGAAAAAGCAGTCTTTAAAATTATAATCTTGTGCCATTATGCTGAAATAGCATTTCATTTTTTTAGATTAACATTTCTCCAGTTACTCCATGTATAATTACAGCATTCCTATTTTTCAAAATCCTTCCAATATTTATGATTTTCTTTTCAACACTTTAAAAATAATTTTAATCCTTCTGATTTCATCCTTGATATCACGTTCTTTCCCACACAAATGTCTACAATACTCAATTTTTCCTCAAATTCTTTCATCACTTTCATTTTTAATTTCACTCTTTCTACTGGAACATCCACATTTAGCTCTCTTCCCCATACAAAACAAAAGTTTCATTGCCATAAAAATTGGTTTAAATTTATTCTGCTTCTTTACTCTGCATTTAATTTAAAATCTTTGTTGCTTGCATTCTCTTTAATAATCCTTTTCATGTCATTATATTTTTCTTTCAGCCCCATTTTTGCAGTGATCGTTCTCTTCCATATACTTTTTCTCATCTACCAAATATCCTTTTTACACTTTCCATCAGTTTAACTTCACATACTTTTCTGACGTTCTATAACTTAATTCTCTATACTCAGTTCCATGTAGCTTCCATATCCTCTTTCCTTGTATTTATATTCTATTTATTTTGTTAGAAGATAAATCTGTCTTCCCATATTTTTTAGTTGAGGCTTCATATTTTCTTTTACTTTTATTTGGGCATTTTTTCAGTACTTCAAAAGTGAGCAATCAACTAAAATTGGATCAACAGTCATTTCCCCGAAGTCTCCCAAAAACAGGAGAGGAAGAGGAAGCAAAATTGGGCAGAGTTTAGATTTTACCTGATTATATATCCTGTACTGCCATGAAGCATTTTAAGTATAATATATTGATGACTTTTATTGCATTATTTAAAAGTGGAAAGCAATGTGGGCACATCATTTTTGTTTTCAGATTTGGAAAGCCTACTTCAGGCAATGTAGCTACAACAAACAACTTAGCTGTTTTAAATCCAGAAACAGAGTGAAAATAAATAGAATTGTTTTATAAATCAAGGTACTAGAAATAGGTCTCATGCAGGGTCTAGCTTACTTAATGAAACCTCAAAGCTAAAATTCTAACTATTTTTGTTCTTGTTCTAATGTTATTACTGCTATTGATAGAAGCATTTGAATCAATATTTTTAATAGGTCAAAATTTTTAAAAAGCAGAATTACAACATAGACCTTGCTGAGAAAATTAGGAAAGACACCTATACACAATAAAAAGAAAGATTACATTAATTTTTCAGTTTTGTTCATTCAAGGTCCAAAACTGTATATATTTGAAGACACATCTAAAATTTGAACAAAAAGTTTATTAAAAGCTATACTCGTTTATGTTGAGCTAATGAAAACCCTAACTCTAAAGTGTAGTTTACTATTTAGAGTGTTTTCTACTGTTTTTATTTTAAAATGGCTTATTTGTTTTCCCATATTTGATTTGTCATAAAAATAAACTTTTTATGCAGTCATTGCCAAAATAATAAAATAGAAATAGTTTGTGAGAAAAAATGGTTCATATTTTTATTAATAAATATTGTCTCTAATAAAAGCAAAAAAAACATAAATAAATTCAAATTATCTTTTTCAAATCTTGTCAAATCAACAGAAATAGGTACCGGTATATAAAAAGAGATTTTTGTACTCTATGGGTGCATTTTTCAGTGCAATTATCTTGCACAAGGCAACCAGTAGGTGGAGCAGATAACATAATTTATGACTTGGAAAACATTGGAAAAGATTTTATAGCAGGTTTCTTCATAATTACAGGGATCATGAAGAAAGAATTTTCTTCAAACAAAGGAAGGCTTAGATGTGTTAGGTGTTACTTGACTAGTTATTGAAACCACAGATAAACGAAGAATGTTGATTAAAAGCTCAATATTTCATAAGTATCAAGTTTTAGAGCTTGTCATTTATTTCTCCAGGCATCATCCTCTTGTAATGCGAGTTTTAATCAAAGTACAATTTGATTCTATTTTTAACTTCTTTTCATGCTTATTTAATACTAGCTTTAAACACACTGAAAAAGTAATATAAAGGAATATAGAAAATCTGTATACTATAATGGATGCAAATAATTTCATTTTTTGAATAATATTTGCATTAACATGCTGTCCACGAGATAATAGTGAATGGGTAATACATTTCAATTTTGCAAAAATAATTGGGCATGTGGGGGGAGGTTAAAACTTGAAATGCCAGTTCTTAAGTAGTATCTCAATGAATACATTATATTTTCAGACATGATCATGATTTTTGCATGTTTATTCCAAAAACAGCTAACAAATGAAAACTACACTAAATTTGTGTAACTTTTCTTGAAATCATGCAAAACCAGATATTTTTAATTTCCACATTAATCTTAAGGATTCTGATCTGAGGTTTCCATTCTTTCCCTACTATTTAGAGGTTATTTTATATTCTAGTTAAAGTTTTAAAACAACATGATGTGTTTTTTTGTGGAGTGATTATTTTCACAGTGCTCTTTCTGGCAGCCTATGAATAATTCATTCTTAATAACATTCATGTACTAATTAGTCTTTTCTTCTGTTTCTTCACAAACAAACCTTGATTTCACTAAATTTACAATTAAAATAACTAATTTCTACTAATCAGTTCACTTTCCCATAATTAATTGCCATGCAGCTTATACAAACAAACTCCACCATTACTTATTCATGATTGATGTGACAGAGAGAAAAAAGAGGGGGAGACAATTTTGGTTATGAAAGCACTTGGCATTGTGATTGATCCTTGATTGTAGGAATGACACTTGTTAAGCAGCAAGTGCACATCCTATTATAACCCCCCCCACACACACACACTAATATTCAATAATAAATGTACTTATTAAAACTGAAATAATTGTGTTGCATTTCCTAAATATTAAGTAGGTGGTACCTACGAACGTGTTCATTCCCACTGATAAGAGTTCAGGATTAAAAAGAGGAATACCTCACATATCAAAACAGCTCTTCAGAATTGAAACATATTTTTAAGGGAGTAACTAGATTTGTCTGAATACTTTTAACAGCAATAAAGGATCAATGAAAGTAATTGTGCAGGGCCTAAAAGAGCTCCCCAGAAAGTTTTTAAAAGACATCTTAGACTTACAATTTAATTTAAACACCACAGAGAAGGAATGTAATTCGGATCCAAACATTAGTTCAATTAATTTTTTTTTAAATCAAATACCTCTTTGGCTTAATAACTAGCCTTTGACAACTGAGATAACACAACAATAAGCCAGTCAAAATGAGTTTCTAAAGTGAGGTTATGCCCTTCCTGTTGTGTTATCACAGTAGCAGATCAAACTGCTGACTTGGGCTCTTTCTGCCAGCCGTGCTAATGCTGTCTCTATGAAGCTGCTGTCACGCAGCAGACATGGTACCTGCTCTCGCCTATAGAAATGCACTAAATTGAACTCGAAGTAGTGCCTTTGTGATATCTTTTCAACAAGTCATGTCCCATTCAGCCTGCTAGTTTATCTTTGTCAAGCTAGGGGTCCCAGTGGTTTGCATGAGCTGTCAGGGACAGGTACACCAACCTGCTGAGTGCTAAGGAGGTAATGCATCTTTCGGGCTAGGTAATCCTTTTTCTTTTTTTCCCTTTCAAGAGCTTTTTTCACCTCTTCTTTCTCCTTCATCTCTGCAAACTCTTCTAGTTCTTTCCTGCATCAAAACAATTTTGCATATTACTTTTGTTTCTGAAAAATAGATGATTATAAAAATAAAAAAGTCTTTATCATAGCCTTGCTTTGCAATGATGATATGCTGACTCCATGTACTGTTTATTGAAATCATCAACTTGAGAACCTGCTAAGCTGATTTAGCAATGCAGACCTCGTTCTGTTAGAACAAAAGCAAGGCAGTCACATCCTAGTGTGCTTTAACGACTGACCTTTCAGTGTGATTCAGCTACATGCATGTTTTAGATGTTTAGCAAATAGAAGACTTAAGTGTCACAGTTAGAGAGACGTGAATACAGGGCTTGCAAGCAAGGAAATATCTGTCTCCTGTTGTTCAATAAGCCTCTGTCCATTTTTTTGTGGTGGAAGGTCCCAATGAATAGAAGAAAGATAGGAGAGTATTCTATGGGAATTTGACATTATAGCTAGTATATAAATGCAGAAAAATTCAAATAGCAGGTCTAAGAAAGATCTTTCCAGGGGCATTGTAGAACTGCTCCTTGATCAGATGAATTCAGGGTCTAGTTCAGTTAAAAATACTATCAAAGGACATCTTGCAGATTCTCTTTACCTCTTTACTCATTACTTCTTTTCTATTTTAATTAAAATATTGTACAGAAAATTTATAGAAACATTGAAGTGTCTTGAAGATTAAATGTGAATACTATTGATAATACTGTATAATGACATGCCCCTCCCCACACACATATAGCCGTACACATACATATCAAAGTAATAGTTTAATTAACATTTGTTGGTAGTGGTATTAAGAAAGAGCTAATTTAAATTAACCTTGTGTGTGAAAGACATAAATTTTGTTCAGTGAAGTATGTAGATTTAATAAATGTTAATTAAGTACATTATGACCTTTTTCTGGGCATCTTACATAAAATGCAGTATTAAAAATAATTCAATTCCTGTAGGGTAAATATTTATAATACTTCAACATATTCCAAATCAATTAAAAACAGCAATGCAATCCATATTCCATAGAACTTAATAACAGAATCCCATTATTATTAAGGGCATCTGTCTATATCTAATATATTGTAATAGGGAGTATTCAAGTCCTCTACTGTATGCAGATGGACAGTTATCAGTTTTTTCCATTTGCATATAGTACCCCTCGTTACACACCCCTTGGTTCAGACGTTCTTATGATTCTTAACAGCAAATTGTGAAAGGGACAAAAAAAAATCAAGGCAGGAAAGTGTAGTTAAATAAGTCTTCCCCCCCCCCCCTGCAGACTAATTGTGTATAGTATACTTGGAGTTTGTGATTCTCCATCTGAAGCAAAGAGAACATAGGCATACATAAGTATCATGCTGTTCTCTTTCTAATTAAGCAACATTTATGCAAAGCGTGAAAACAGAATGCAGAATGCTAAGCCAAAGAAATTAAAGGCATGAGATAATAAAATTAAAATTACAGACAAATCTAGTTTATGCTAACATCACACCTCTCAGTGCCTTTTTATCCTTGCAAACCATCGTTTACATGTTGCTTCAGATATTTATCCTTGCAAACCATATCTACATGTTGCTTCAGATATTGTCTATTGTTCTTCAAATATCACACATCTCTCCTTCCATCCAACCAGAAGGAGGGCTGAGGAGATATCTATAGACCCCTCACATCCTGGATATAAACTGTTTGAACTCCTCCCCTCAGGGTGACACTATAGGGCATTGGATGTCAAAACAACTAGACACAGGGACAGTTCCCTCCCCCCTCGCATGCCATCATTCTGCTAAACATCTAATTATTTCAGTGCTAAGGTCTATGTATATTTACCCATGTAGTGGTTATAGTATTATTATTTATCCTTCTTATTAACATCTTTACTTCCCCCTTTTATTGGTATTATTATGAAGATTATTGTTCTCTTGCTTTGCATGTACACTCAGGGCTTCTGTACCAAAGACAAATTCCTTGTATTCTGAATCACACTTGGCCAAATAAAGTTCAGTTCAATTGGTTCAATTCAATTCAATTCATATTCTTTCCTTTTCCATGTGAATGCATGAATAGACTCGTGCTTTTAAAACATGTATTTGAAAGACTTTTTCTAAGCACATATTCATGATACCATCACAGTTATCATTGATCCTTTGTCTCTGAAGCAGTGGCGTAGCGTGGGTTGTCAGCACCCGGGGCAAGGCACCCCCCCCTCCACAGTGGGCGGCGTCGGCGACCCGGTGGCTCAGATCGGATTCGCACAGCCAGCACTGCAGAGAGAGTGAGTGAGCCAGGCAGGGGCAGAGAGCTGCGAGTGCGAGCGCACCCCCCAGATGTTGCGCCCGGTGCGGCCGGCCCCCCCTGCACCCCCCACGCTACACCTCTGCTCTGAATGTCCCAATCACTTTTTCTGTACTTTCTCAACACATTCCTACCTATCAGATCATTATTTAAATAATCAGGATTATTTTCTTCCTTATGTATTAACTTGCATTACATTACACTAATTCAGAATGTTGCAAAATTCTTCCAAACCTTATTTCTGGTTCTTCATTATCATAATTCACTAGAACATGAAACTAGCACTAAAGTGTAGATTCCAACTTTCATATCCATCCAAAATCTAGATAATACCAATTCATACTTTCTGACCTTAGCATCTAGACCTTTTCCTTTTTCCTGTATACATTCAACTTCACTCCACAGACTACTTTCATTCAAACTTATTATTTCATTTCCTCCTTGACTTGGCTTCTGTTTCATTTATTAATTAATTCATAGTGTTTACCATTTATTTATTTTTTACATTCCAAGTTGCAATGTTTTAGAAGTCATGGTCATTCCCAAATGGGCCCACATATATTGACTGCTTTGCTCATCATGACATAGGTCAATTAAGCTATAGCACATAATACTTTTTAAAAAACTGATCAGATGGGATCAGCCTTAACAGGAGCAATACCAGCCTTAACAGGAGCAATACTACAGACAGTAATCCCCACTAATGATAAGGATAGCATTGGTCAGTGATATAGCATTGTTTGACCAATACGTTACAACAATGACAAAAGCTAGGGTTTACCTCAAGCATTCCTATATTGTTCTATGCAAGCTAGGATTCTAATTGAGAGACTACCCTGAAAATTAACACAGTGCCCAACTCAAAAGTACTGTATATAGAAAAATAGTGAAATAAGGCAAAAAGAATAAACATAAATAATGTCACCTTATTTTTTAAAAGCTCTGAAGAATTAAAGCTTTTAATTAAATTAAAGGTACAGGATTGAATATTTCTTTAAGAGGTTGAACCCATAACACAATACTGCATCAGTCTGGAAATCTCTTGTGTTCTTTTGGTGAGAAAGGGACAGAATAGGATACTGATAGCTAGAAGGAAATATAAGATTGAGGGGGCATTGGATAAGATAGACTGACTATAGTACTTCAATAGAATATTCACTCTTACCAGGGACTTGTAGGAGCTAACTACACACTCATGGCAGGTGGTAGAACTATTCAAACAAATATTGAAACATGTGTGAATCAACTCTGTCTAGCCAAGAACTGGAGCATATGCAGCATGTTGCAAATCTAAATATTTCAACTGCTGTGATGAGATATATTTAAGTCAAGATCACAATGTGGGAATAATTCTATCAAAACTACATAACACTCTCTAAAAATATACATGCTGTTCTGCCTGTTTTTAATTAAATATTAACCCATGATGCATAGTATATGAACACATACTAAGAAATCTTACACATTTTCCCACCAAATGTTCAAGGTAAAAGTAAAACAAACAGAAATGAATTAAAGATAGAAGAAGACATATTATTCTGTTTTGATCTCAGGATTATTATTTTTTGTTGCCGCTTACTGTTAAAGGTTCCTTATACAATATTTCATACAAGGTTACTTATGAAACGTACTGACATTTAAAAATCACCATGCTTTGCTTTTGCAGCAGTGTAATTTTTTTTCAACATAAGATTAAATTGCAAAATAAATGAATTACTTAGAATGGCATGGCCCCCATTTTACCACACTTCTCTTGAAAATTGCTTATTAATATGAAAAAGAAGTTGGAAAATAGCCTGTTTTACTTTATGCATAGCCTTTCCGGGTCTTAGTGCCTGAAGACCTGGAGTTCCTGCACATTTGAGATTGTGTTGGCAAGTGGGTACAGTGACCTTTTTGACCTGCATCTCAAGGCTATTATTAATCGCTAAGTAACCTGGTAAAGCCAAACAAATTTGTTTTCATTGAAAGGATCTCTATCTGTGTCTGAGAATTTGTGCCGTACCAAATCAACCTCATTAACTGTGTCCACTTTTGACAAAGAACTAGGAGTTGGAGAGACTGGTGACCTTTCTTTGTCCTTAAAGAGCACAGCTCAGCCCTAAAATGTGAATAAAACAAGCACTTTGCAATAATATTATTAAACATAAAACATTCTCAGGTTTTTAAACAATTACACCTGTCAACATTGGTGCACATAGCTCTTATTTAGTAATTATCTTTTTTTTTTAACCGCTGATTAGTCTTGGCAACCACTATCACTTTGAGTAGCTAATAAAAAGCATACAAAGGTATAGCTGTACATATTCACGGACACACTATTTTCATATTATGCTATTCTTCATAGATTTTTCAAATCCTCTTTATTAACTGTGAAAACTTACACGATCCAAAAGAAGTGCTTAACAACACAAAAGAAAAAATTGTTATGTATAACTAATATAACTCTAACCCTAATTACGTATGAGAATTGAGGGCTTTTCTTCAAATGTGGAATATGGACATTTCTTATAAAGTATCCAACAGTTTTCTACTTGGAAATCTGATGATAATCCACAAGCCTTTTCTCTTTACATTGATTTTACTTCTTTAAACCCATAGTATAGGAGGAAGAACAATATATATGTTCCCACATGAACATACATACAACATACAAAACATATCTAAACTGTTCTAAAGTATCATGAACTCTTAATCACAATGTCTCAAAGATAAATTATTAAAAGACATATTACGTTATTCCTCCACCCTAGCCCCCAAAACAATATAAAGCTCGAATTCTGCCAAGGCAATCTACCGAATGATAGTTTTACTTTTGGATAGCATTAGAATGTACAAATCCAAATTATTTTATTTATTTAGGAAATTTATATTGCTACCTATGGGCAATATATAAACAACAACAAAGTCCATAGTAAGAAACCCATATAGTTAAGACCAGCAATAAACATTAAAAGGCAATCAGGAACCCAAATTTCTCTGACATCCTTCCAGATAGAAATTTAAATCAATTTGGGCCCAGTGCCCAAAGAAAAAAACAAATTTTAGTGCCTTTTTGAAACTTAGCAGGTCTAGTATTGGTGGGAGAAAGGGGTGTCATTCCAGAGAGCAAATGATGCAATGAAAAAGGCTCACTTACTGTATGCTGTCAGTAACATTGCTCCAAGGAAGAGACTCAAAGCATATCCATCTTACTAAAGCGTGTGGGGAAAACAAATACTGTTGGGGTAAATTAGCAGAACTAAATTCTGTAAATATAAATTTACTACATCATCCTTCCTCAATCTGGTTCCTCCAGATCCACTGGACTTCATTTCTTTTTATCTCCTGGCCATAGAAGCTACTGGTCATACTAACTGTGGAGGAAAGGAAATAAACACCTGGTTGAGAAACCAAATAGTATATAAATTTAGTTATAGTGTGGACATCATGCTAGATAGATAATACAGAAATGTGAGGGATTCTCTTTTTCTATAAGGGTTCTAGACAATAGTGATTTTATATAAGTTCTGTGCTGTCCAAATCAAAAACCCTGGGAGTCTTGGAATAGTTTAAAGGACATAAAGCCATAAAACTGAAAATTGCAATAAAAGCATAAAATATACAACCACAACCAACATACTAAAAGCCGGATTTAAGAATTAAGATAGAAAAGTGTAATGGAAGAAAATCATTTCAAATTTCTTCCTAAATTCCAACAAGGAAGAGATTATCTTTCGAGAACAGAGGAAAACTGTTTCACAGAATTGTGACAGGCACAAAAAAAGGCATATTTTAGAGTGTTCATCCATTTAGCTCTACCCCATAGATGTCCTTTTGAAGATATTCTAATCTTGACCCAGAACTTAGCATTTCTATTCCAAGGAACATTGACCCAAGAAAGATAAAGCAAGAGCTCACAGGTTTTAAAAGATAGTCCCAGCAAAAGATGCCATCCATTACAGCTGCTGTAACAAAAGGATCCAGGTAGCACCTTGTGTAACATTTTCTGTCACACACCTTAGAACAGGGCTTTTCAACCTTTTCACCCATTGTACCACTTTTAGGATATGGCAACATCCAAGTACCACCAGTCGCCTAGCAAGGTGTCAAAAACCTGATGACACCCCCCCCAAAAGGAAAAAAGTGATGAAGTACAGGTAGTCCTCGACTTACAACAGTTCGCTTAATGACTGTTCGAAGTTACAATGGCACTGAAAAAAGTGCCCCCCAAGCCACAGCCAAGCAAGACACCTGCCTGCCCACCCAGCGGCGCTCTTCCTCCTGTTCGAGGTTTTCATTGTTGTGAGCATTTCTGTTGGGGATTGGCAGCGGAGGTGGGGTGGGGGGGTGTTTGGTTTTTATTCCACCCTTCTGCTGGGTGGTTGCAGCAGGTTTTGGTCATTTCACATGACCCTGGGACACTG
Organism: Protobothrops mucrosquamatus; assembly: GCF_001527695.2. Taxonomy (NCBI): domain Eukaryota; kingdom Metazoa; phylum Chordata; class Lepidosauria; order Squamata; family Viperidae; genus Protobothrops; species Protobothrops mucrosquamatus. Next base: position 436,788 of record NW_015386252.1, on the reverse strand, counting down.
TACCATCATAAATATGAATCAGTTGCCAAGCTTCTGAATGTAAATCACAAGACCCTGGAGATGCTGCAACATTCCAGCTGATTGGCGCTTCTTCTGGTCTCAGCAGAAGTGCCAGGATCTGTGCCGAAGTCCAGCTGGAGCCTGGCGCTGATCCTGGTGCTTCCACTGAGCCCTGACAGCCCCGAAGAAGTGCCGATCAGTTGGAAAGTGGCACTGATCCTGGTGCTTCCGCTGAGCCCTGACAGCCCTGCAGCTCCAGCCATCTCTCGCTCAGGCTTGTGCGTGCTGCCACCAGTTCAGCTCATTCCCCTCCCCGCTACCACTTTTCTAGGATGGTCACGTACCACCTGCCAGGTGCCAATGTACCGCAGGTGGTACCCGTACCACTGGTTGAAAAGTCCTGCCTTAGAAGAAAGGCAAGAGTATACTTGTTTGTAATTTATGGACCCCAACATCTGGCACCCTGTCTGTCTTAACAGAAATACCTCTAGGATGTACATTAGCTGTATTGTTTCCAAGAATCACCAACTGGAACATCATTTGCAATGCTATTAGATGGGTTCTTGTGGTAGCCTTCGATTAGAAGGGCTTTCTATTCTACACTTCATACAAGGTCCTGCTCAAATCCACGACTGCCACTATCTGCTGTTTCTGGACAGCAATTTTTCCAGGTGCAATTCAATGTGCTGGTTATTACCTTATAGTCCTAAATGACATAGGAGAAGTTAATAATTTGGTATTATCTGAAGGTATCTGTGCATCCCACTAGATCAGATAGGATGGATGCACATCAGGTCCCTCCCTTTAAAAGTTGTAAACTAGTGGGACCTGGAAAACATGGCTCCTCTGTTGCTAACCTTGCCCTGTGGAATCCTTTTAGAGATCCAGTAGGCCCCTATCCTCCTTGTCTTCCTGAAGCGTTGAACAGTTGGCTTTTCCTATAAGTGTTAAGGTAGGATGGAACCAGTGGTGGGATTCAGCCAGTTCGCACCACTTTGGCATAACCGGTAGCTAATTTTTTGTTGCCCAAGTCCAGAATGGACTTCTGGAAGAGGCATCAACACAGAGAACCGGTTGTTCACATATATGAATCCCACCACTGGATGGAACCCAATAGGACAGTGTGAGACTGTATGGAAGAGAGGTGCCCTGGTATGCCATGATTTTTTTTATTGCATTCTCATTATTTTTATATTGATGGTTTGGATACTTCTGTTTTTACTGTTTTGTGTACAGTCCATTTGTTGTTATTACAATATGGAGGCTATTAAAATCTAAATAAATAAACTCTAATGTCCATTTTAAAACCATCTAAATTATTGGCCGTCATATGTGAATTGCAAAGTTTATATATAAATTTAGTAAACCATTTTTATTGAACATGAATCTATCTCCATTAGTTTCAATATACAGTGCTGACTTCTGACATCCAGAACATGATCACCTGAAGTNACAATATGGAGGCTATTAAAATCTAAATAAATAAACTCTAATGTCCATTTTAAAACCATCTAAATTATTGGCCGTCATATGTGAATTGCAAAGTTTATATATAAATTTAGTAAACCATTTTTATTGAACATGAATCTATCTCCATTAGTTTCAATATACAGTGCTGACTTCTGACATCCAGAACATGATCACCTGAAGTGCTCCTAGTGAAATATTCACTAAACTCTTGAAGCTTTGTTTTCTTTCAATCTGCTTTTCTACCTGAATAAATATTATTTTTCTGCTTAGCTTTTGTTCTGCAAACAAAATAATTTCTGAGTATTTACACTCTATATAAAACACACATTTCCTATCCATCTCAAAAACTAGTAGATTGTGACAGTTCAATTATCGTGACAATTACTTAGGAAAATCTATAGCAGATTAATCTGATCTATTATAGAGCTAGACGAGATGGGATTAAATTGCATGGTTGGCCATTATTTACTAAATAGCAGCAAGGCATAAAGGTGAATTAAAAACATTCTCTCTGTCTGCGTATGCATGTATCTCTCATATGGGTTTGATCTTAAACCATCCTTATATTGGGGCAAAAATTTGCTATGGGGAAAGAAGGTATAGTATGGAACTAAAAGGCAACTAAGCAGCAATTCTCAAAGTTTGTAGTACCATGAATTTCTAAAATGATAAATGAATGTGTTGGTTGTTCCTACTCTAAAGGCTCCTGCAGGCCCAAAGTCCATATTAATCCCCAGCCTTAAAAAGCAATACCTGCATCACACATTTAATCTTATTTATAATGAATGCTTTGCAAATAATTTGAAGCCCACATAGTTAACTTCTATGAGAATGGATGTTTATTAAACTTATATCATCTTTTTATTAGTATATCGACACATGAAATCACCTAGGAGTTAGATATAATACATAAAAAGAAATGTATTATTAAGATGATTCATTTTTTGCAATAATATGTGTATTTTATATAAACACATACACACACACAACTCCACTTTGAGCTTCCTCCAGGACTAATACAAAATCCTCCAGGACTAATACAAAATTATTGTGTAAACTACTTCCTCACCTCACACTCACACTTATCATCTCCCTGCAATGTTCCCTCTAATTTCTGATATGCTGCATGCAGAAAAAAAAATATTTTGTGCAAGTTTTCCCAAACCAAGTACAAATTTGTGTGCCACAATACAAGAGTAAATTACATATACATACAATATTGCCATGTCAAAATATTTATGTATTTCTTGAAGTATGGAAAATAGAAAGTATAATAACATGTCCCATACATGCTTGAAAGTTTTGCCTTCAGGTTGTTGTGGACTCCTGGCAACTGCCCTCTGCACTTTCTTTAGAAGCTTTTTTTAGAAGTGACTTGGGATTTCTTTTTTCCTAAATGTGAGAGAAGTGACTGTCCCAATGTCACTGGATGGCGTTCTGACCAAAGCAGGACTAACACTCACCATCTCTTGGTTTTTAGTCTGACCCCTTAACTATTGCACCAAACTGGTTCCACATAAATATGCTAATAGATTAGTCGTCACTGATAACTGCAAACAATATTTGGTAACCATTTCTCCTTCCTTCCTTCCTTCCTTCCTTCCTTCCTTCCTTCCTTCCCTCCCTCCCTCCCTCCCTCCCTCCCTCCTTTTCCTTATTTGATATTGTAATGAAAGAAAATTTTTAAGGCCAGAAAACAGATGTATTCTAAACATATTTACACTACAATGATATGATTTTAAAATGGAAATTTTTATAAAGTTAACAACAATCATGGACTTGTGTATCCCAACATTCAACAGATATTAATTAAATTATTTTAGAGGGAAGAGAGAAACACATTCAACATGTTTCGGAAGGAAGAAGGAAATTCACCCTGTTTTGGAGAAAGGAGACAAATTAACCGGTTTTAGAGGAAGGCACTCCTTTCTGCACTGGAGACTCTGAAGTCTGGAGCAGGTTGGCTACCATGTAGATTTAGCTGTTAGCCTACTGCCGTAGGGAAAAGGCCCAAGCTTGCTGCTTCACCTTAACTGCAGCATCAAGGTCACTTGCAGCTGCTGCAGCACAGACTGAGAGAGAAAACTCCTGTCAGGTGGAGTTCCAGCTCAGCTACACCCTGTGGCAACACCAAGCAATCTCTGCTGCTGAAGTTAAGTCAAGATGGTGAAGTTGTGCAGGATTCCTCATGAGTTATGATCCCGTGGTTTTATGGTGATTTGTGATTAAATTTATTATTATTTAGTTTTAAAATGTAATATTACTTATATTTTTATTTTGTTTCATATTTCTCAACTGCATTTTAATGTAGCTCAGGCCACATATGTGTTGTGAACCACATATTTGACACCTTTCCTCTAAAGTTAGCCACTATAAACTGGCTTTGGACAGGCTTTGGACAAGACGTGGATCCAAGAGTAGAAAGTGATGCAGAATTTTTATTAGCTATATAGCATCAAACTCAAAGCATGGTGTACCAACTGAAATGAACCACGGTTTGTTCATGTGGCATTTGCATTGAATTGGCATCACCATTATAACAATAGGCTCCTATAGGCTTTATAATATAATCTACAATCATGCATGTAAAGCACTAGGCTATAAAAGTATGGTATCAAGTTATTTAGTTTTTCATGAGAACTTTCATACTGACAGCTTTATTAAGAAAATATTTAAACACACAGAAAATGTATTGAAAATGGGAGAGGGAGGTTAGTCCTTTCTCCCCCTCTTCCTTTTCTAGGTTTACAAATATATTGTTTTCAGAATCAATTACTGATCCAGGATTCAAACAAGATGCTATGCCTTATGTGAAAAATATAAACCACAATATGGCTTAATATTATAAATGAACCCAAATTTATTGTTCTTCAATAATAGGGTCAAGAGAAGAGTTACAATTCAAAACTGGAAAAGCAGAATGCATGTTTCATCAATGACTGTGAAGGAACAGAAAGTAAAACTGATAGTACATAGTATTAATTAATTGATTCAGTATACTGCTTCTAGTGATAAAATGAATTTATTTATTATTTATTTATATTTCATATTTCTTAACTGTCCAACTCCTCTGAATTCTTTTAATACAGTAATTAGAAAGCAATGGATAAAATAGTTTTAATCACCTGCTAAAATGGCTGTTGCTAAAATTCAGGAAATGCTTATGAAAGCACTACAACCATACAGGTATCAATATTAATGTAGAAATCTTTCTTCTGTCCCTCAATTGTTTGTCTTTCCAGATTAAGACTTTGGCTCTCTTATTCTAGGCCCTAGAGTAATCCTGTCTCCTGTCTGCAATTTATAATAACCATATCACTATAATTTAATCTTACAACCAAAACCCTCTATTTTGATAAACCAAATATATTAATATATAATATGTAGGTAATCACATTTATACTCTTAATTGATACAATATTTATGATGCTACATGTGTCCTTGAAATAGGGACAGCAAAGTATAACAAACCAGGCTAGCTGCTGGAGTTCATAAATTTTGCTTAGCTTTGGATGAGTTCAAAGAATTGCCATGTAAGAAAAGCCTTACAGAGGGAATTTATCTGATTATGGCAATAATAATTACCCAGCTGTTTATTGCAGATAGAGAAATAATTCATGTAGGCAATAGGCCGTGGTGGCAATGACACTCCACATTTAGTAAATATGCAAACTGTTCACTTCTAATTAACCAAGCTAGAGGATGCCCTTATTAAATGTATAAACTAAAAGTGCTTTCCTGACAAGTGATGAATTGTTACATTGCACAAACTCTTGCCACAGAATTATTGGAGTGAACTTGGGGCTTAACTTCATTAAGAGATCTTGTGGGATAGTTAAATGAGGATGGACAGCATAACAAGGCTAGCCTGACAGCCAATGATATGTTAGAGCTTAATAAAAATGCACCTTTTCCTTCTTTTCTCCTTACTGTACAGTTGATTCCACTTTAGATAGAGGAGAGTATAAAAACTATTGCAATCAGACAATGTAAACAATCATTGAAATTTTAGCATTAGAACTCCATAAACCAATGCAAAAACATTAGCCTCTAAATTATATCTCTACTATTCTCTAGAACTGGTTCATTAATGGCAATGTTGCTCAATCTTGAGGAAATAGTTTTAAATTTTGACAGAACCTGAAATTGTCCTTAAAAAGATATGCATAACAAACATTAAAGCTGGAAAATAGTTTAATTGTGTTTTTATTTGCCATTCCTTAAGAGACCAAATGCCCTTTTTTGCCCCAGATAAGACGTTCTATTTTTATTTTTATTTTATTTTATTTTTCATATTCAAAAAATACATCACTGTTAGATCTTGATAAAATGAAATTGGTGAAAAACACTGCACAAAAAAATCTATTCCTAATAAGGACCTTTGACTAGAAAACTTTCAAAGCAAAACAAATGTCCTATTTAAAAAATTGTTTCCTACAGCATTACACATTGGAATTGCTTCTTTACTTTTCCAAATTAATCAGTGCACAAGAATTGAGCATTATTTTTACTGAAAGATGCTTTCAGTAAAATGCTTTTCAATGCTAATTTTTTCTCCACATCATTTATAACTAAAAAACATTCTAAAGAAATGACATTTTGAGCTTATTTATTGATTTTTCCAATATTTTAACTAACTAACTAAGTTCAAAGATTTTGCCAAGCTATCATATGTTTAGTTTAGTTTGAGCTTAGCATGTTCTATGAACCCAATGATATGCTGCATTCAACAAAAACTAATTAAAATAATCCATGGCTTAACAGAATGCCTGAGCCCAATTGGTATGTGTTTGTTTTTTACAGCAACTGGCCTTGATGAGTAAGGTAGTATCAACCTCTTTCTTTCTTTCTTTCTTTCTTTCTTTCTTTCTTTCTTTCTTTCTTTCTTTCTTTCTTTCTTTCTTTCTTTCTTTCTTTCTTTCTTTCTTTCTT
>NW_015386252.1:311233-430181 GCF_001527695.2 Protobothrops mucrosquamatus | reverse complement strand
GTTACTAATCATCTGACTAGATTCAGTAGTCCTCTCATAACAACCACAACTGAGCCTAGAATTTCAGTTGAAAGTTTGTTGTGGTCATTAAGTAAAACACCCACATAGCCACTTCACTCAATGACCACAATCCCAGCTCTCCCAGTTGCGGTTGTTAACTGAATGGAGCAAAAGAGCAGCTGAAGGAGAGCAGGCAGCTCTTTTTCTCCAAGTGCAGAAGAAAACTCCTTCCCTGGGTGGGCGGACTGGGGCTTGGCCTTTGGAATCCATGTTTCATTCAGGAATTCCCCCAGATTCCATGCATTGAAGGACATTTTCAGTCAGCCTCTTTGAAGGCAGAAGAACTGCTTGGCATTGGGACTCAGTACCAAGTGGGGTTGAATCAATCTGCCAGGCAGCTTTTGGCTATTAACTTTCTGGAGAAACCAGGAGTGAAGATTGTAAATGGTATTCAAACGACAGCAGGGTGCTTGGCAACCCAGTGTAAGTGCAAACAGGTTGCCAATCACTCAAATCACAATCACATGATTGCAGGTGCACTGCAACAGCTGTAACTTTGGGCATAGGTTCATTCAGCCACTGTAATTTCAAATGGTCACTAAACAAATGGTCATTTAGCAAGGACTACTGTATTTAATCTCTGCTCCTGACTGCAAATTCTATACTTGATACAAAATGCCCATAGTAGTTATCCAAGTCCTGTCAAAATATTTCCTCATAATCAAATGGAGTACATACAAGCTGTTTCTAAATTGTCTGAAACATTTAATATTCCTGGGCCACCACAACATACACCTACTGTCCAGACTACAAGCTCCTAATAATTCTCAGTGGGAAGGTCCTACATATTACAGGTAGTCCTTGACTTGAAACAGTTTGTTTAGCGACCACTCAAAGTTACATTGAACAAAGTAATTTATGATGGTTTTTCACACTTAAGATAGTTGCAGCATTCTCGTGGTCATGATTAAAATTAGGATGCCTGGCAACTGATTCGTATTTATGACAATTTAAGTGCCCTGGGCTCATGTGATTATCTTCTGACAAGCAAAGCCAATGGGGAAGCCAGATTCACAACATCCGTGTTATTAACTTAACAACTGCAATGATTCACTTAACAAGTATAGCAAGAAAGGTTGTAAAATGAGGCAAAATTCACTTAACTGTCTTGCTCAGCAACAGAAATTTTGGGTTCAATTGTGGTAGTAAGTTGAGGACTATTTATACTTGAAAATAGCAATAACGTTACCAACAATTCATTAGAAACAGTTTATCTTTTGCTAGGGTTAGGGTTAGTTCTGATTTTTTTTGTCCTGTATTCTATTAGGACTCTGTATGTTATGAGTTTTTATATTACTGTGTTATTTATTGACTATTTTTATTTTTTGTTCTTTTTATTGTTGCAAATCACATTCTAAACCATCCAAAGATGCTCACTTATTGAACAGATCAATAATAGGTCAATGCTAATGTGGGGCCTCCAGTGAGGATTCATAGTGAGCTAGACATCCCTTTTTGAACAGGATGGTGTCTACAGAATCCAGGATGGCTGGATGCAGAAACTGGACCAGCAACATCTCTCTGGAAGGAGAGAATGTGAGATAACTTGTTTACTCTCTATGTCTGCTTATGAGTAGATCGCAGGGAGAAAGGTTTTGCAATTGGCTTCTGAGTTGAGTAGCTGGGAGTCAAGAATACCATCTTAGCTACTCATAGGGGTAAACCAGCTTTTTTTTTTAATGAATCAAAAGCTTGATCAAATCTTATCTCTTCCAATTTTGGAATTATTTTTTAGTATTAAGAAACTTTGGAATGGCAAGTTTTTAATTGTATTCAATGGGCAAGTTTCCTTTAAGTTTGAGAAAGTTTAACACATTACTTTAAAATGTTGAAAAATACTATTGTTTTTAATAAACAGTGAAAAGGGATTCAAAGTGACTGTTAAAAATGGACTAAGGGTCTAGATGGTTTTGAAATGAGAATTTGTAATTAAATATCATAATCCTTCCCATGGAAAACTCTGAGTTTTTGGGTTTGCTGGAAAAATAACAGGATAAGAAGTGTTTGAATGTTGTCAGTGGTAGAAACCAAGGAAATGAAAGATTACTTAAAGGAAAACAACACTCAGATTAGACACATTAATACAAAAAGGAACAAAATATTTTTACCAGCTGATGCTGAAATTAATTTTAAGAATATCTAACTTCATATATGGATGGTGGGCAAATACTGCATCTGTTCTATCTTAAGAGATGGTGTTAATTTAATAAATATTTACTTGTGATAAAGGGAGAAGTTACTTTATTCTTTTTTTGTTCTATTTTCCTTTTTACTCCCTTTTCTCATTTTTCCTGCACTTTTCATTTTTATATTTTTTTGCAGTTCATATTAGTTTTTACTTTTCCAATTGTAATTTTAATAAAATTATTTATAAAAACCCACACATCAATGCTAATGCTAATAAAACTAAAACTCTACCTACTACAGAAACATTTCATGGAAGGGACCATACGTTGCTGGTACTGTCCAGGGATTTTCTCTTATAAATATACTCCCCGTTATTCTTCTTACAACTGTGTGAATTCTACATCTCAAGCAGCCTGAGTACAGTTTGAACAGTTTGGAAAGGATTTTAAAGGGAAAGTTGACGAGTGAGCAAAGCACAAGCATCTCCTCCATTTAATTTTTCTCTGCAAATTCTGAATACTCCTACAGTCATGTTATGAGACCAATACAGTTGAGAATCTCATGTTTGTCTCATAATTTCTAGCCTGATCCAGTGGTCTTCAGTGTAACCCTATTTCGAATGGATGGAACTGGATGAGACTGTCGGCAGGCCCAGAGGATGGGAGAGAGGCTTTTGGAGGAGTTGGTGGCGGCGGCAGCAGCGTTCTCCAGGGGCAAAAAGGAGTGAGGCCCCTCTAAGGAAAAGGTGGAAGAGACAAGATCAGAAAAAGGAAAGGAGGCGAGGTTGTCTTGTTTGCCATCGTTCGCTCCCTAGAGACTGAAATGGAAGATCTGTAACTTGAGCTGGCCATGAACAAGGAGTGTATATTGGAGGTGGTGACCCTTTGAGAGCTGTATGCAACGAAATTTCATTTTGATGTATGCCAATTGGTGTACATTCAAAGTGACAATAAAGTTATTATTATTATTATGATCATTGCACAGTCAGCCAGATATTCAGACTGATGATGATGATGATGATGATGATGATGATGATGATGATGATGATTAAGCTTAATGCTACAAGTCATAGCAAAAAGCTAGTGGCTAACAGATTCTAATGAATTAATATTTTTTTCAGTTGATTGCATACCTTTAATCCAGCAAAACATTAAATAATAATTAAAGCCACCGTGTATATGAAAAGTAAAAGGAAATCTAAGTGTACTGGGAAAAAAATCCTTTTATGAGTGTCATAATATTTTCTGAATGCTGCCTATCTCTATCTATGAGACTAGTTTTTAATTTCATGAAATCATTTTCTCATTCATAACCTGGGGCAGTTTTTGCATATGAAGTGATAGGTTACAAGTGTACACCTCTAGCAAATGCATACTCAGCCTTTAAATTAATCAAACCAATTTATCTTTGTGAGAGGCACAGTATCCCTATGAAAACATTATTCTATATATGTGTTACATAAATATAATGACAAAATGGCCTTTCCAGACATCTAGCTTTCTGATCTCACCTATAACATAACATATATCATCAATTATATGTTTCCAAATGCCATTAAGTTTCTAACTACATGTTTATTATTTGTAGTAATAGTGAATGTTAAACCAGGCAAAATGTTATTATCACTACAATAACAAAATATTGCAACACAGCATAATATTTCATCTGAACAAAAACTACTTCCAGAAGGTTAAAGTAAATGTAAGCCATCTCCCAGAGTTGCTTAAAAGAAAAAATATCTGCCAAATAAGGCTTCTCCCATTATTTTAACATTAGAATAAGAAAAAAAACACACCTAGTGATAAATAAAGATACAGATGCTATCTCGGGATTTAGTCCTATAGCCTAAAAAGCAAAATAAAGCCCGAGAAATAAAAGGGATGGAATTTGAAAAATTGATTTTAAATCGATAGCTAAATACCTTGGAGGAATAGGGATTAGACTAATCTTGGGCTGGCCCACTCAAGGCAGGTTTTCTCAGTAGAGCAGATGACAATATGTATTCCTTGTTTAAACCTGGCAGCTCTACCTACTGTAAGATAGTACTGATGCAGCACAGAATTACCATAACCTTATAGTACTTGCCTTATCCTTTGCTCAGAATTGTGTAACCTCACAAAAAGGTTAAAATAGCAAACTTTTAATAGTACTGCATTATTCTGCAGATTCACCTGCTCAGGAGTTCCACGAAACTTTCTATGGAGAGAAATTCTCTCGTTAATGCATTTCAGTTTTGCTCCAATTTAGATAGGTTCAATTGTATCATACTTACCTGCATAGTGGTATAAATGAAATAATAATTTGAAAACACACACTTAGGTTGAAGATAAAACAGACCAGTTTTCGTACTGGGATGAAAAAGGCAATTCTTTCTATGATGAATAGCCTAATTAGCACTATGAATTATTTAAACCTTTTTTAATATTACCATTTAAAAATATCTATTTTACTACTCGGTACTTTCATTTTTACCTGACCATCTCATTATTCAATGCAACAACTTCCAAGTACTTCTTTAGCGCATAATAATTATGGATATATTTTCGGACGTAGTAGCCTCGCCATCTTTTTTGAATCTAGGGAAAAAAGAGTACATATATTTGCTTCATTGAGAGTTGGTTTCTTTGCAATAGAGAAATAACTGCCAAACATTATAAGAAATATTTTATTCTGCAAGGAGCACAACTGCATGCATACATATTTGCCTTTTCATTAATTTTAGGAATACAAAACTCCCTAAAATTATTATACTGATATAAATACATAATTACTTGGCTACTTGCTATTAATAATACTGTTAAGATAAATCATAAACATTACACTAAATAAGTGAAATCAAAGTTGAGAAAGATAACTAACTACATGTAGTAAACAAATGGGCAGTTCACTTATTTATTATTTTATATTTTAAAGTATCATATTATAACAATATTGGTATATCACACAGAAATCCACTTGTTCAACTGTTAAGAATCATAAGACTTTTAATTAAAGTATCTGCTTCACCATCCATCACTTTTTATAACATCATAACCTAATTAGAATCTTTTGAACAGATTGTGAGAAGTGGAAGTCTGTTCCTGTAGTCCTTCCCCAGGAAAAAAAATGTCATTTCCACCTTAGTAGAATGAAAATACTGATAAGAGATCCTATCAAATATGTTATGAATCAGGATTTGCCTTTACACTATATAAAACTTACTTATCTACCACCTTCAGGCTAGTAGCTTTTCAGAAGGTGGAGGCGTATCAAGATACTTAGCTATAAGACACTGCTTGTACCTTTGCTCCTTCAAACTTCTTCAGTAAAAACTGTGCTATTCAATAAAGTGCTCCCAAAATTGTTTAAGTGCTATGGAACTTCTGATGAAATTAACTCTATATTCAAAAGTTGTAATAAATAAATAAAATATTAAAATTCCTGGGAATAACAATAACATTTCTGACTTTGCCCAAATTTTATTGTTCACTAAACTAGAAAAGCTATAAAAAAACTGAGCTTGGGTAATTAAGAAATTGCCAGAACTATTCTGGGGAATGAAGAATGACCTAAGCTGGTATATAAAAATATTTTTTTCACTCGTATGTCTTCATATTAATTTAGTAATTTAAGATATGTTCATCCTGCTTTTCTATTAAAAGCACACAGTGACTGTTAAAAATCAGTACAAAAAATTAAAATATACGACATATATTTGATACCAAGACAAATAATATATAAATCAGTTCAGAAGGGTAAGAACCAATTAGAAAACCACGTAAAACAATGAAGCCACCTAGAAGAAGTAAATTACTTAAGGAGTTCAGTAAAAGGGGATCTCTTCTCTCTCTTCTCCCATCTTGTTTCAAAATAATTATAAAAAGCAAATCATTCTTTTTAAAAAGAAAAAATGGAGTGTCAATAAGCTTAGAAGAATTTGCTATGAGCAAAACATGGATATTCTTCAACCTCTGGTCCAGTTTAAAATGAGCTAGCCATTCATCTAGAATGTTGTTCTAATTTTAAATAAAATGTTTGACAAACTACTTTCCCAAATAGCTACATTTTACCATTGTAATTGGCAAATATCTGGAAATTAGTAATTAAAAAAGCCCATTCTGGCCTTGGTCCCTTCCCAGCCCTGAGCATAAGTAAGATTGGTGTTGCAGATAAGAATGAACTGGCAAACATACATACGGTAGAAGTAATTAATATCCTTTGTAGAATGCATCCCATTTAATTTATTCTAATAGTCTAAATATTGGTTTGATTATTAGCATAACTATACAAAATCTTCAGTTAGTTTGGAGGTTCTAACTGGATGGGTGCAATTGACTGAAGACTGGCACACTCCTTTTTATCTCTTTCACCAAGAGATTTACTCTCCTGCATCATAAGTTGGATAGTCAGCTATCGGGCCTGGTGTAATGATTTTTGCAGTGTGCATTGGATTGGACTTGATGACCTCCTGGGTCCCTTTCAACTCTATGATTTTCATTTGATTTTGATGGATGAACACTGTCCAGAGTCATAAACATTGGGTGGACATACAAATTCCTTATTAATTATTTCTGGATCTCATTCTTCCACTTCCACTGTCCTCACTTGCCTATTTCTGTCTTTTTGCTTCCCTGCACCCTGCTTGTGGAAAAGCAAGTGGCCCCAGAACTGCCAGCTCCAGGTTTACCTGCTATGCTGCAGCTCAGGGGGTTTTTGGTTTGCCACAGCTCCAGGACTGCAAGAAACCTTGAACTGTAGCATAGCACAAAGCCTCAGTCACCTCAGCAACACAGTACAAAGCTGCAGCTATCCCAGGAATCCCCCAGGAAGCACAGTGTGAAGCCACAGCCCAGCAGTGCAATGTGCAGCTCTGCACCCCGAGACCTCTGCCACCGTATACTCTGCTATCCCAGCTTACCTTTGCTGCCTTCTTGCTCTCACTGCTGATGAGGCATGCCCATCCTGGTACTTTGCTGACCACGTGAGAGACCATCTTCCTCAGGTCCCACAAGGAAACTGCAGTGCAAGACCTTGGAAACAAAGCCTTGTGTGGCTAGTAGCTATCTTATGAAAGGTCAGGGCAGGCATGCAGGGTCAGGAGCAGGAGCAGAAGATGACAAAAAGTCAGCTGGGACTGCAGAGGCTGCAGAGTACAGGGGACCAAAAGGCCAGAGATGGTGGAGATAGGTGTGAGGGGAAGTTGAAGCGCCCCTGCAGTTGTAAGTGCAGGCGGGTTGCCAAGTGCCAGAATTGCTATCCTGTGACTACAACAGCTGTAACTTTGGGGATTGATCAACACTACCATAACTTCAAATGGTCGCTGAATTGTTGTAGGTCAAGGACTACCGACAGATAAATGATATTATTTTCAGCTGAATTTTAAAAATGTTTGGTATAATCTTATATTATGTTGCCATAATATCTTTAGTGTTTACTCCTTAAACATAGATATTATATAGCATGTATGTTTGGGGGGAGGAATCTGTTTATGTAACCCTTATTGTCAGGATCTCCATTGTGGGTCTAGTGCCTTGCTGGCATCCTGACATCAAAGGGGAAGGGAGGGGGAGGCATTTGGGGCAATCCACACCTGTGTATCTAATGGTGGGAAATGGGGAGAGGGAGCTGACATGTGAAGAAGGCCAGAGCTGGGCATCTTCAAGGCCGCTTGCCTTGGGTGTGAAATTTCAGCAGCCTAAACAACCCGGAGTTGCTCACAACGTCATGACGATCCTGGATTGGATGGCAAAGGATCAGACACTGGGGAGAGAGATAGGAACATTTGATTTGGCTCTTTGTATAGGTGAGCGGGAACTTCAGATTCTGCCTCAGCTTCCTGCAACCAACACCTTTAGTAAAAGTTCTTTTCACTTCAATCAATTGGAATTTGGGGGCAGGTCTGACATTTACTAATTTTAATATTGCATGTTGGTATATATATTAGTGCTGTCTCTCATTTTCCAATGCATTCAGGCCTCTATATGCCCTTTATCTTTTATATACTGCACCATCCAACATGGAAAGTTAAATGCCAGATAGTCATAGTCATTTTAGAAAAGGACAAAGAACAAGAGACAATGTTGCTCATATATGCTGGATAATTGGGAAGGCCAAAGAATAGTAAAAGAAGTCATTATGTTGACAATAGAAAGGCTTTCAGGTATATTATGTCAAGATGTGGAAAATGGGAAAATGGGAAAATGAGAATCCCACAACATCCTATTGTATTCATGTAAAACAACTGGGCAAGAAGCCACAGTCCAGACAGGACATGGTGAAAAACACTAGCTCCAGATCAGCAAAAGAAATGAGACTAGACTGTACACTCTCTCCTTGGTTATTCAACCTGTATGTTGAATATATAATAAGGGAGGTTGAACAGGAAAAAAAGAGGGTGGTTTTAAATCTGGGAGAAAGAAAGATCAGCAATCTGTGCTATGTTGATGACGCTACTCTGATAGCTGAAAATGCAAATGTTTTGCAAGCTCTAATAATGAAAGTGATGGATAGCTTCTGCTATTTAGGATCAACTATCATTAGTAAAGGAGCAGCAATCAAGAAATAAGCTACAGACTAGCACTTGATAGGATAGTAACAAAAGCCTTGGAAAAGAATTCAGATGCCATGATATGTCCATATTTAAAAAGATCAGAGGTGTGCAGGCAATGGTTTTTCCCCTGTGATACACCATGGATGCAAGGAATTAGACTTTGAAATACCATGACAGAAAGGGTATTAATGCCTTTGAATTTTGGAATCTTGATGGTACATAAATACACAAATCAGTCAGTCTGTCAATCAATTATTTGTATATTACATAAACCGTAAAGTCCTATCTTGTACAATTTTTCTCCACATATCAAATCATTTTTTTCTGATTTTACCCAATAACCTGACCCACCAATATCCACATTTCATAGAAAATAGAACACCACTTGTATCTCTTATAATTCCAAGGTGAATATTTACCCTCCCTTACAAAATATATGCCCTTCAAAGTAATTAACAAGTTTCTGTGGTGATTGGTACCAAACAATTATTGTCATTGATCAGTACCAAACAGATAATTTTAAACAAAGTCATTGTGCGCTCAGCAGATTACAGCTTGTTAACGGGCAAGTTCTGAATGACCTCTTAAGCTAGTTAAATCAATGATGTATATTCCTCATTAAGTAACATCAAAATATAAGTGGTCTTATAAATAATGTTTATTTTAAATGCTAAACAAATGGCAAAACCTTGATATATCAGAAGCCATCTGCTCATACAGAATTTTTTTTAAAAAATGGGGATTACTTTTCTTCACAACAACTCTTAAATCTTCCAAATGAAAATAAGGCTACTATATCACAGTCTACTATTATAAAAGTAAATCTGATTCAGAGAAAATTATGCATTATAATTATTGTTTTCTTTATTATTTTATGGCTCCAAATATAAGTTTGAAATAGTAGGTCAAATATAATTAAGGTACAATGTTAAAGAACATGTGATGATACAGGACCATAATTATATTAGCCAGGTGTTTTTCTTTTCTGCCTGCACCTATTTATGCAAGTCTATTGGAACATCTTGCATCAATGAGAACCACACCAAATTACATAGTAACATTTGTAGTTCTTAATCTAGTTAGGAAAATGTGGAGCATGGCAGAAAGTTCAGGCCATTACTGTAAGATTGTTTTTTTAGTCACATCATAAAATGTACTTTTTAAACTTAAGCAGATATTTATTCAGTGCCTGGATGAGACCAGTAAAATCTATTTAGCAAATCCTGAATATCATAAATGAAGTGTGGGATTTAAATGCAAATGCATACAAATTTAAATGTTTCTTCCACCTAAGATAAAATGCCACAATATTTAGAAAAGACAATGATTTTGTATCTTTAAATGTAACAAAAAATTTCAAAAATGCAACTTGGGTTTATTTAGCATAACTTGAAATTTGTAACTATGTACCATTTCCTCACTTTAACATCAGCATATCAATCAAGTATATATTATTCTGGGTTGCTTATTTTATTAAAAGCAAATTCAGAGCACAATTGACTTTTCATTTGTTTAACAAGTGAAGAAATATTTACCCTGACAGCCATTTCATTGTAGAAATTCATCTTCATAATAAAATATGCTGTCTGTGAATCAAGGGGTAGAGAGAAAAATATGGCATATATTTCAGTTACACAAATACTATACTTCTATTTTTACATAGAAAAGGTAAGAATTTTTATACATAATACATAATAAGAGTTTTAGGTTTGGATGGAATAAAATCAAACTTAGAATTGAAGAGATGGGCTTGCTAATACATAATGCAGGCTTAACCAGAAAAATCTATGGTAGTCAAACCAGCAGCTAATGGAGATATATGATCATAAAATGCTCTCCGCTGAGTTTGATAATCAATGGTGCTCTACTGAGAGTAGAATAACAAAGCAGAAATATTCACAAGTGCTGGTGACATATAGTATTATATGATTTATTCACCAGGGTTCTTTTAACCAAAACTCACAGAAACATAAAAGGAATTCATATTTCAAGATGCCTGGTTTAATGAAAAATTCAAAGAAATGCTGTCTTCAGTCGAAATCATTCAAGGATATGGATGCAGTGATGGAGCAAAATTGTGCCTTCCAACCATCTGTACTAAACGTTATGTACTTAGTTGCCTCCTGAGTAATCCTTGGGAATTTTGTTTCATTTAATATTCATTCTAACATCATAAAATCATAAATACAATGATAACATGTTATAGTGAATCCCCTGATATAGAAAACATTTCCTGGTTCCCTTCCAATAAAGATGAATTCTGCTCTTAGTGAAAGAATCTCCTGTTACAGCAAACACTCACTTGGCAAGATAGGTTATTTTAATGGATACATCACTTTACACTAAGCTCTCACATCTGTTCCACCCTCTAATTACCAATGCAAAATGAACATAATTCACAACAGTATCATAAAAAAAGTAAAATAAGTACTTTCAAGATAGAAGAACGTCCTTTATTTAGCATAACATGCAGACTCTGGGGGGTTGGGAGTGTGTTTTAACTACAAATCAGAGAGAAAGAACCTCTCCTTGATATGCAGTTCCCTGTACTCTCGATCTTCCCTCCTGGCAAAAAAAAAAATTCACTGCAAAAGAGTTTCACTGTAATTAGTGTTATTGGAATTGCCTAGTCTGATCCAAAGCAAATTGTCTGTGGAGAGCAGCAGGACTGGATTATTTATCAACTGTTTGGGCAATTAAGAAGCAGTTGGCTGCAATATGTTATTTACAAATGAACACAATGATGCCACTTCATTTTAGATTCCCTTTCTTCATTACATTAGTTGAGGCATTATTGCCTTTGTTTAATTAAGCCACTTTTTAAAATGCTTACCTTAATATTATATTGCTTCCTTAATAATATACCCAAAAGAAAAAAAATAGAGAAAACTCTTTGGGGAAAAAAAAAAGCCATGAAATCCTTCAGCTTGGTGATAAAATTCACCTCCTATCCAAATCCCTACAATAGATAGGAGCCAATGAGAATATTTTTCTGTTCATTCCATAGCTGAATCTTTTATCTAACTCTGCTTTACCAGTATGTTTCAAATAGCCTGTAATGGGAATGGAATGCTATGGATCAGAGGTGACAAGTTAAAACTTGAACTTGAACTAGAACTGCTACTTTCATAGTTTTTACGGTACTAGTAACTAGATTTATATATTATCTCTGGATTACATCTATAAAGCTTTACCATCTTATATCTTAAAGTGCTTGAATGTGGGACACGATAGCAGTTCTAAAGTAGCTTTTATACTTTCCAAAATTTTGATGCTCTATTTTAAAGGGTAAAAGAAGAAAGCTGTATAACTCTCCTCAGCTTCATGGATGCCCATTGCTCCATTCATCAAGTATGGAAGCTCGATTAAAAAATAAAGACGTCCTCAAATAAAATGTGATCCTTGGTCACTATGTGGATCAGAATGAAGACATCCATGCAGTTTTCTTGGCAGCAATAAATATGTTAACTGATTTTTTTTTTCAACTTCTGAGTCTAGACTACATCCAAGGAATTCACTGGTTACCTTCCAATCAGATACATGTAGTTCTTGTTTAGTGACTGCAATTGTTTCCAGAGAGATTATTATTAAGTGACACAATTGCTAAGTTAACCATGTGACTGAGGGAGAGGGAGAGAGAAAGATGTTGCAAAGATTGCTGGTTGCTGCCATCTCATTCAAATGAAGTTCTCTCTTATAATGTCCTGTCCCTGGTGCTTGGTTTTTTTCCCCTTTTTTGCCGTCCTTGTAGAGCAAGAATCTGCTTTTCTCTCTAATGCAGCACTTTCCTAAAATGTGCTAACTGCAAGTTAAAAGGCTCAGTTTTGTGACCTTAATTAGTTGATCTCCCACCAGCTCATGGTTGTGGCTTAAACCTTAATCGGTTTTACACTGAATGCTTTTGTTGTTGTGAATTCATGGATTGATCAGAAAATTATTTTTTATTACTGTTTACTAGTACTATATTTGTGAACCGTTGTTATCTGTGGCAGTTGCTAAAGGAGAAGTACCTATACTATTAAGCCTCCTTCTGCTTAACTTCAAATCCCATATAAGGCTAGTCAGTTGTGCTATCTGCTAGGAATTCTAAACAATAGCAGCAGTGTCCATAGGGATGGAAGGGAAGATTGAACTGATGAGAGTAGAACTGCAATGTTGTGCAACAAGCCTCACTCCTTTTCTACAGACATTTGATGGCACATACACACCCAAAAAGGCTGGAACGTGCAACAACACTTTGGCACCTGACAAAAGTAGCAGGATTCTGTGCTTACTGCTGAATAAGAGAGTAGTAGCACAAGGAAGCAATGAGATCCTGTTCTGCAATGCACAAAATCCAAACAGCAAAAATATAAGATTTATTTATTTTTTATCTGAGCCTATTTACTTTATTTTTCAAATATCTGAACACTCATGCATGACCAAAAATGCAGAAATTGAAAATACATAATATATTAAATATTTCTTCGAATGAAATAATTGCACCTATTTTGTGCTGGTGCAAATTATGGAAAATTTAAAATATAGTTTTAGAAACATAATTTTACCTCCAGCATTTTTCTGAATTTTTTCCGCCCTTGATAACCCCGCCACCATTTCTGAATAAATACCATCATCTTGTTCAGATACCTAAAACAAAATACTTTAGTAAGGATATAATACTGCAAATTAATAAGAGATTTTTACAGCTTTTAAGTTTCTGAATATGAAATTTCAGTATCAATTTTATCAATTTCGGTTTCAGAACAATTTGTATTCTGAATAGTGTATCTTGAGAGATACTCTCTTGATAGTTACATTCAATATAGCATGTTGAATATAATTCTTAATGCTGTTTAAAACATGACCTTTTCAGTATTAATTTGTCATATAATCAACAAAATGGTTGTTGATTATATAACAAATGTTCTTGTTCTTGTACTAGCCCCCCATATATAGGTTTCAATACTTCTTTCCTGTTAACCAATTTCAAAGAGCAGCAAACATGAAAAAAAATTGCAATCCTTTTCTACATTTTGTAAGAAAATGAACATTAAACCTAAACTTCCCCTTTCATGTAAAAAAGGATTTAGAAATTAGACAAGAAAAAAACACAGCAGCAAAGGTAGAAATAAAGAGGAAATTTTGAGGTTTGAATCTTAACATTCCTAACAGGACTGCTTAATATTCCTGCAAATAAAGAAGCTGGGCTTTTATTGATTGTCTCCTTTTTTCAAGTTTCCCAAACCAATCTTTACACAATCCTTTTCAAAGGAACAAAATCATTCAACAAAGCATCATTGTTTAAAAAATTGTTAATAAAACTACAGTTCAGCGGGAGGTAGTTCCTGAATCTGAAAGTTAGATTAAGTAAGCCTCAAAGTATCATTATATTTATTTCCATATTTATGCGGCATAAAGTTTATTAAAACTTTTATTCTATACATACATCTGAAAATAACATCCATGAAATTCAATAAGAGTGATCTCTGCTCTAAGTAGGCATGTATATTAGTTTTCACGTAAACATATTTATAATGTTTATAGGCACAACTTAAATTACCTGATGTATGCCCGGACTTTGCACCCTCGAAACCAACTCTGAATTTTTACAGCAGCATAATATTCTCTTTTTCTGTATTCATCTAAACACCTAAAAGCACAAGAGTTAACTTTCATAATTTGTACTGTGATCATTTATATTGAATATCAGAATAAGCAAGTAGTATTATTTTTATTAAATCAAGTACCTTTATTTATTTAATACCTTTTTACCACTCTTAGGACCACTGCATGTAGTCCTCAAGATAACTTGCAATACTCCCTCCCCTACAATGAGGAAGTGGCTTCACTTGGTGGATTTTCTCCAATTTGATGCACAATTTATAACACAGAATTTTCTAAAATGTTTTGACTAAATTGTGTACATCTAATTCCTGGTTAATGACAGGAATTGTGATCAGAATTTCTATTGCTAAATGAGGTAGTCATAAAGTCTAATGCCTTTTGACTTCATCTCTTGGTGGCCCAAATCCAGCTCTTCCCATTGCCATCACTAACCGAATCCTGCGTGATTATTAGGCAAGAACCCACCCCAAACCAGGTCAATCCTGGCTTAGTTCCTCCAAGCCTTGAGCCTCAGTAAGGTAAGGAATTGCTTTCTTTTCAATTCTCCCCACCCACCTATCTGCCCCCATTTCTGCTCTTTTGGCCACCATTTTTTCTGTTGCCTCTGCTGCCCTATCAGCCCCAGCTGACTTTCATTTTCTTTTACTTCCCACTGCTGCTGAGGCATGCCTGGCTGGCCTTTCACGAGGCAGCGACTGGTCACACCAGGCTTTTCCCCCAAGGCAATGTGAGCCTTGTACAAATTGTGTGCAGCCTTCTTACAACACTTTGGAAGGTTTTGGAAGCCCACGACAGCAGTTCCACTGGAAATTAGGGTGGCAAGGCCAGTGGAGCACAGATTGGCAGGGACAACAGAGACAGTGAAGGACAGGGCAGCCAAAAGGGCAAAGATGGGAGAGGTAAGGTGGGTGGAGGGCACTGAAGTGCCCCTGTGGTCATAAGTGTGGATGGGCTGCCAAGTATCTACATTTTGATCACCTGACCAGGAGGGGAGGCACTACAAAAGTGAAGGGCAAGGCTAAACTTGCCTCATCAGTACTGGAAGCTGCAAAGGCAGCAGGGCAGTAAGAACAGTGGAGCTCATGGCAGCAGGACCAGCAGAAGGAATAGAGTGCAGGAGTAACCCAAAGGACAGAGGTTCAGGGGAGACGGGCAGGTGGGGAGAGTTGAAGTGCCTCTGCACTTGTAAATGAGGGCAAACTACCAAGCACCCAAATTTTGATCATGACTGTGGGGTGCTGCCATGGCCATAACTTTGGGTATTGGGCGTAATTATCATTTATTCAGTGCCTCCATAACTTCAAGTAGTAGCTGAACAAATGGTCATTAAATGAGGACTATCTGTCATAGAAAGTCCGCCTATCTTCAGGCTTTGACAGATTTCTACTTGAGGCATGTTTTTTTAGACCCTTGCTTTAAATAAATGCCTTCATCATATCTGGATAAGAGGTACAAGGGGGAACTTGCAATGAAACCCTTATTTATCTGTGTATTCTGAGGCAAAAGATTTAATGCATTATGTATTGATCTGTAAATTATACTTGGCATGAAGAATTCAATTTATTTATCTACGGTTATATCAGTCTAACTGGTATATATAATTCAGCAAGCAGAACTGGATGTTGTTGCAGCAAGGAAGATTAGAGCAAAAGCAGTGGTAGCCATGGAAGCTAATTATAAAGGGAATAAAATAGTTTAAAATTGTGTTAATTTTCCCCTCCTGTTCTTATTTTCAGTCAATGGTTCAGGTAGTTTTATGAATGTCATTTGTATATTGGATTCTGTTTTTATCTAATGATGGGGCCAATCTCCTTTGTCTTTTTTCTTTTATTCTCTGTATGTCTTTGTCTTTTTAGCCTGTACAATTGTAATAGTCAAGCTATCCCACTTTGTTTTGTTTCTTTGAATCTGCTAAATATTCTGCCTAAGAAAACACTGAAGAATACAAGGCCTAGGATCTTATATTTATATACCCACTAGACAACTGCGGGCTGTTGGGTCATCTTTTCAGAAATATTTCCTTAGTTAAACAGAGAAATGGAATCACCACAGATGAGTGGGAGTGGGAGTGACTTTCAACTTCCTGCTAGCTTCCCCCTGACTTTGTAGGAAGCTGGCAGGGAATATTGCAAATGATCACATGACCGAAGCTGACTGTGGCACCGTGGCAGGACTGAAGCAGAATAACAGAATAACAAAGCTGGAAAGGACCTTGGACATCTTCTAGTCCAACCCCCTGCTAAAGCAGGACACTCTATACCCTTTCAGACAAATGGTTGTCCCCCTTCATCTTAAACACTGGAATACTATCATGTCACCCCCTAGCCCTTCTTTTCATTAGACTAGACATAACCAACCATTCTTCACATGTTTTAGCCTCCAGTCCCCTAGTCATCTTTGTTGCTCTTCTTTGCACTTTTTTTTTATGTTGATTCAAAAATTCTTGTCCCATGAAGCACCAAACAATCAGACATGGAGTTTTAGTAGTATATGGGATCTGTCATTCTCTCTCAGCCCAACTCAACTCAAAGGGTTGTTGTTGTGGGGAAAATAGGAGGAGGAAGATATGTTGGCTACGTTCACTGCTTTTTTGTAAAAATAATAAAAATGGGATACAAATAAATATAAATATTTATATATAAATATAGATATTTCAAAAATATATTGAAAAATATTTGAAATATTAAAAAAGAAGTTAGACAATGCAAGTTTCTTTTAAAAGTGCTTTCAAACAGTTACATATGTAGCCAGTCACATATGGATTTAAAACATTAGAAGCCACTAAAGATCCTCTATTTAGTCCCAAACAACCCTACTGATTTTATTGAAGTAGGACTTCTGAAAAAATTCTTAAATCATGAGTATATTTATTTAGCAGTCAAGAAATGTGCGGTAGACTAGGACTTGGTAGAGCAGCCATGAATGCCTTAGAAAATATATTTAAGTGCTGTGATGTCTCTATATATATCTATAGAATTGTGCAAGCCAAGGTATTCCCTATGACAGTCTACGCAAGTGAAAGTTACATTTTGAAGAAGCAAGATAGGAAGAATGTGCATGCTTTTGAACTTTGGTGTTGGAGAAGACTCCTGAGAATACTGTGGACAGTCTAGAAAACAAACAAAAGTATCATTGAACAAATCAACTCAAAGGTCTCATTCAAGATACAAATTATCCTATTTTGTACTTATTATGCAGAGACCTAGCTCTCTAGTGAGCCTCAACTGCTGGGAAAGTTGGGAAGAAAAGAGGAGAACCAGCAGCAAGGTCAATGGACTCCATTACAGTGGTGATTGTGGCATAGTTGGAAGACTGAAAGACTTGGTTAAGGAGAGATTGCCATGAAGAAAATCTATGCGGTCGCCAAGAGTTGACAAGGATTTCATGGTACATAATCAGTCAATAATTATTCATACCACTGCCCCAAATCATTTGTAGCTTAGAGATCATCACCAAAACTTTGAACTGGATCTAGAAATGCACTGGTAAATAGAACAGTAATACAAAATGAATGTAATATGATCTCCTTGTTGGGCCAAAGAACACCACCAGATAAATTCTGAACCATTCATGGTCACTTTGCTGCCCATACTAAACAAAAAAAAAGACAAATTTTATCTCTTTATCTACTGTGTGATTATGACAATATTCACATTTATTCCTATGACCATATTAATTTTTTAAAAATTCAGAGTTTTACACACAAAGTCAGCTATTTGGAGAAGTAGTGGTATTTCAAAAGCGGTTCTTCCCAATCAGATATTTTTCAAATATAGTTACAGCTTTCATCATTTCCATCCTGGTCATGCAGTTCCGATGGAAACTGCAGTCTAACATATCTCAGCCACAAACTAGCCAATCACATTTTAGCCTTGCATGTTCTGCTAACCCAGTCAATGAGTTAACTTCTGTCAGATTGCAATGCAACTCTCCCCTCCCCTCATATGATTAACCAAGGGCAAACAAGTTGTGTGTCCTCAGGCTGTTGTCAACTTTATTCCTTAAAGAACTGTTTAGACACACTGCTTTCTCCTGTTATTGAAAGGTGTCAAGATTCCCATGACATCTAGAAAGAGCCAAGATACTCTTTTTAATGCTAAAGATGATGGACAAATGCAGAAGTAGGTGTCTTCTCTTTTTCTCCAAGATGAATTTGGTGGAGTGAACAGTCATGGGAATGAAGAAGCCACACTCTATACTTCTGGGGGAGACTTCACTTTTAGAAGCAGGGGGAGGGGAAGCATCATTACCCATTTGCAAGCTGAAGTTTTGCACAACATGAACGCCATTCCCTTTCAACTCTTATGAGAATCTCGCCCTTCCCTATTCTTTCCACCTGCGTTCCTTATTACTCTTATGTTACCACGATGACTTATTCACAGGCAACACGTGTGAACGTGTGAACTCGACTTCGTGGGGTGGAAATTCTCGATACTTCTTGGCCAGAAAAAAAAAAAGAAGAAGCAGCACCCGCAAACCTGGAATCATCTCAGGGACGAGGAGGAGAATCGCTTCTGGACGAATAACACAAGAGCCTCGGGAAGGAGGCCCGAGTTACCTGTTTCTACTGAAATACTCCTCCTTGAAGCTCGGTAGCCGCTCTTGCAGCCGGGCCAAAGTGGCCATCTTCCCCCCTCCCAGCCGGCTCCCAGGGATGGTATACAAATTTTCGTCATGGCAACTGGATCGTACCAACTGAGCCCAGTTGCAGAGAGGGGAGAAGGATACAAACTTATGCTGGGAGAGAAAGAGAGAGAGAGAGAGAGAGAGAGAGAGACGGAGAGAGAAGCTGCGGATTTAAGTCCGCGGGCTGAAAGGGGGTAATAAGTTAGGCGAAGTGGCAGCGACGGGGAGACAGCTCCCTCACTGTTGTTTCCCGTCCCTACAGAGAAGCAGTCATGGTCGAGCCCGGTTTCCTTCCAGCGCCGAAGCTGCTTCCGGGATACCATCGTGAAGGAGTGAGAGGTGCGGCAGCCTTTCCGCGGCCCGGTCAACCGTCATCTTCTTCTTCCTCCTCTTCCTCCTCCTCCTCCTTCCCGAATTCTGCAAAGCGGCACCTGTCTCCTCAGGGAGCGGCCGACTGCGGGCGCTGAGTACATGTTCCGGGTGGCTCAGCCCAACCCGAGCAGACCTCCGGCCGCCAGAAAGAGCTGGTGAGGGGCGGGGAACAGGGGCGCGAGCGGGGGCAGAGGAACGGCTGGCCCTGGGGCGGAGGGAGAGGGGCGACCTTAAGTGTTAAAGTCCGACCGGGCTGGTTGCCCTGGGAGTGGAGTTGGCGTCGAAGGAGCGGAGCCATGACCTACGAGCTTTGCGTAGATTATTCTTCGAAAATCAAGTAGAGCAGCTGCACCATGGAGACTCGGCTTATCATTTCTCGATGTTTTCCTTTAAGTCAGTGGTTCTCAACCTGTGGGTTGGGACCCCATTTGGGGTCGATCGACCATTTCACGGGGGTCGCCAAGCAAGGCTGTCCGCCATTTTTTTTGTCCATTTTTTCCCCCTTTTCCGGTGGGTGCCTTACCTCCCTTGGGCTGGGCCAGCTGATGGTCGGCCTGCTCCGTCTCTGCCGCTTGCCAGCTACGCCTCAGCCGGCGCAGGGGGCGGAACCACGCATGCGCGGCGCTCCCGGGCAGGGAAAGTCCTCGACTTACGACCGGTTGGGTAGTCCTCGACTTACGATCGGTTTAGTCCTCGACTTACGATCGGTTTAGTCCTCGACTTACAACCTGTTTAGTCCTCGACTTACGACTGGTTTAGTCCTCGACTTACGATCGGTTTAGTCCTCGACTTACGACCGGTTTAGTCCTCGACTTACAACCTGTTTAGTCCTCGACTTACGACTGGTTTAGTCCTCGACTTACGACCGGTTGGGGTGGCGGCATTAAAAAGGTTGAGAACCACTGCTTTAAGTCTCCTGGATGAGACTCACCTTCTTGTGGAAGAAGGTGGCGACCTAGGTGTGAATCTCCAAACATAAGGAAAAGGGGGAAAGGTTGAGGTTTAAAGGCTTTTAGCATGTTCTCTGAAGTGGAGGGGGGGAATGAGAATGCAAGGGAAAGGGTTGCTCTCCTTGGTTTGAATCCTTGGTTTGGAAAAGGAGGGTTAGCTTGAGCATCTGCTGAAGTTCCCTCTGTTACAAACTTGTAAGAGGCTGTCCTGCATTTACTTGGATTGGATCATGCTAGGTACCAGAAGACATTACCCACGTAGGAGTGATCAGAATTTAAGGTGTGATTTGTATGGTTGCTGTCGAAGGTATACCTATGAACAGGATGGTATTTTGGGAACCAACCAGCACTTCTTTTGCTACAAGAGTAAACATCCTTTAAAACAAAAATTAGGCCATGAAGTCATTTTTAGCAGCTGAATTATTTGCTTCTTTCTTGCTCTATTTTTTATAGGTTGTCTTAGATGCTCACAGCATGTAAGTATAGAACAGTGTTTCTCAACCTTGACAATTTTAAGGCATGTGGACTTCAACTCCCAGAATTCCACAGCCAGCATTGCTGGCTGTGGAATTCTGGGAGTTGAAGTCCACATGCCTTAAAATTGTCAAGGTTGAGAAACACTGGTATAGAAGGAAAGCCAGAAAGCTAGGGCAAAACTTGTTTTTCCTTTGCAAACTTATACAGTGCCTTCAGAAATACTATACAACAGAAGTATGATAAAAGTATCAACAAATGTGACATCAGAAAAAAATATTACTGCAGATCCCAACACATCTGTTGACTATTCATGATTTTTTTTCTACCTAGCATTTTTGGCAAATTCAGGGTTTGTTTGTTTGTTTGTTTGTTTCAAGTGTTCATACATTGATTGTGGTAGGAATTGACCAACTGGCCCAGGCCTGACTTCATGGACTGAAAAGAGTGACTGGCCCAGTCAGCTTTTATACCTAAGGTGGAACTACAACTCATAGGACTAGGCTGCTGCCCTAATCATTAGAACCAAACTGGCTCTTTCTTGTTGACTTTTCATGAATGCATGGTGAAATTCAGAAGGATCCAAAGAGGTTAATAATGTATTTATGTGACAGTACAAGAATAGGAGCTACTGCAAATCTGGCAAGGAAAAAATAAGGATAAATTCAATTTTATAATTAAAAAATATATGATAAGTACTGAAATTGGTAACTCTTTGCTGTTAAAGCAAATTATATAAAATATATGCTGTAGACAGATAAAAGAATAGCACAGAATTTTTTGACATGTCTATAAGTGATCCAGAATGCTTGTTTTCATATAGTACAGGTTAAAAAGCCAATTTTCTTTAATTGCACATAAATAAGGCTAGAGAAAAAATTGTAGGGAATATAGAGCACAGTTAAAGTGTGAGATAATTGAAAAAAATATTGATTCATAAAAGGGAGGTTGTTATGGTGCTATCTAAATAATCATGTTATAAACTTGACTCATTTTATGGGCAGAGCATAATAACCCCTGGCCTCCATTCATGGAACACCTTCTATAATACAGTGGTGCTTTAAAGTTTGTGAATCTTTTTGAATTTAATATTTCTGCATAAATATGATCTAAAACACTTTTATAGGAAGGACTTTTATTTGGCCATTCCAAAACATTACTTTTCTCCCCCTTTAACCATCCTTTGAATGCATGACTTGTCTGTTTTGGATCATCTAGCTGCATGACCCGCTTTCTCTTAAGCTTATGTCCATGAACAGAGTAGGCTGACACTTTACTATAGAATTTTCTGTTACCATTCAGAATTCATAGTCTATCAATGATGGCAAGCCATCCTGGTCCAAAGACAGCAAAGCAGGCTCGAACCATGATACTGCCATCAAATTTCACAGATGGAATAAGGCTTTTATGCAGGATGGAGTGTTTGCCTTTCACCAAATATTATCTTTTCATTAAACCAGAAAGTTCTATTTTGGTCTCATCCATCCACAGAATATTCTTAATAGGCTTCTGGCTTATCTGCATGGTCTTTCATAAACTGTAGATGGGGCAGCAATTTTTTTCTCCTTGCAATCCTGCCATACACACACATACCATTGTTCATTGTTCTCCAGATGGTGTTCGCATAACACTGACATTCAGCCAATGCAAGAGAGGCCTTTGGTTCATTAGACATTACCCTAAGTTTCTTTGAAACGTGGTAGAGCAGTGTTTCTCAACCTTGACAATTTTAAGGCATGTGGACTTCAACTCCCAGAATTCCACAGCCAGCATTGCTGGCTGTGGAATTCTGGGAGTTGAAGTCCACATGCTTTAAAATTGTCAAGGTTGAGAAACACTGTGGTAGAGTAATCCATCCTTTATTCTTGGTGTGATCTTGATTGGTCAACTGCTCCTTTGGAAATAGTTTGCACCCATTTCCAGCCTAGAGACAATGAACAACAGCTTGGCAGAGGCCCTCAGAAATCTCCTTTGTTCAAGCCATGACACATTTCCACATCCCTGTATTAATACACTTTAAATAAGGCAGGACCTTTCACACTCAGACTTGATTATTATCCCACTTGATTCTAATTTCTCCTTTAAATGAACTGACAATTCTAGAAGTTTCTCTATTTTTGCCAGCCACAAACTAATATTGGATCGTTTTTCTCAACAAAATGAACAAGTATAATGTTCTTTACTTATTTGTTTAATTGGATTCTTTTTATCTAGTTTTGGACTTGCTTAGAGAATACTGTTTAGGTCATATTTATACAGAAACATTGAAAATTCAACAGGGTTCACAAACATTCAAGTGCCACTGTAAATAGCAAGTGCTTCCTTATTTTTATTTATTCATCTTCTATTACTTATAGACTACAACTGGACATTAGTGGTGGTTCACAAACCTAAGTCATAAAGCAGTAAAATCATAGAATCTCATTGTAACTACCCATTAAAAAGATCAGTGATATATATAAGCACACTACCAAACAGATGGCAAACAAAGAATATATTATTCTCCTTAAGGCTAGTTGAAGTAGCTGATTAAAGTAGATGCGAGCTTGATCTTAGAGGTGGCATTGTTCGGGAGAAGCACTGCTTCTGTAACTTCACCAATTTAATTTTCCAGACTGAAGGAATCTGTAGCACCCTCTCATGAACAGGTTGGCCAATATCAAATTGAAGAAGACAGTCTTGTAGATATTCTGAGTTTATACCCTATAGAGATTTATAGGTTAAAACCAGTCCCTTGACTTGTACTCTGAAACCTTTTGCAAGGTACTGCATTCCTTCAATATCGATTTTACTTTGCTGAATCAATTCACACTAGTCAGTGTATAGATTACTGCATTTTGCCCAATTGTAATTTCCAGATAGCCTTCAAGGGCAGCCCCTGGTGGAATGCACATTGTAGTAATTTTTTCTGGAAATAATAAGAACAAAGGACAAGAATGACAGCTGTCACAACCTCCTGATTTGTAAGGTATAAGGGCCCAGCCTAATACCTATAGCTGACCAAACAACTAAACCCACCTTTCTACTTTTCAATCCCAACTAATATTTCTGCAATGTTCCCCCTTTCCTCTGAACTTTTTAGCCTTTCATACTTTAATATAAACCAACCAGCCATAATTCAAGGTATTGCTTATTACCTACCATGGCATAGGACTAGCTTATTTGAGGGACTGCTTATCTTCCTTGGCTGGTGCCTGTCCAGTAAGATAGGGCTACGTTTGTGTGCTTTGGGCTCTCTTGATCAAACAGTGCCATCTATTACGACTCAAGAAGCATCTACTCTCTGAAATGAGATCCCCCTAGAGTTGTCTGTAGCTCTCACATTGGTGATGTCCAGAAGTCTTTAAGAACTTAGGTTTTCTCCTGGGCCTTGGGGATAGAGTGCATGAGGAATACTTATTTGTTGTGCTTTTTGGTACATGGTACATGGTTGTCCAGACAAATAGAATTTTCTCTTTATTTATTTTTTTATTTTTTAACTGTAAGCTGCCCATTTATTTAATAAATAATTGTCATCATCCAACTGTAAAACCTTATGTAAAATGTGTTCCATTTAAAACCATACCTCAAAAGTGCTGCATTGACTATAAAGGAAGATAACTTAATTTAAGACAGTCTCCTCCCCCCCCCATCCAAAGCAGGAGTAGATAGGATATTTATCTTTGTGTAAAACTGGAGGCAAAAATCTGTGTCAAATTCAGCTTCCCACATATTGTTAGGCTAGGGTTGCTAAGCCTGACTGAGGCCTCTTCTGCGGATTCTCTTACCTAATAAATGTGTACATGTGACATTGTTATATGTGTGTGCATATACATGTCAGAATCCAAAAAAGGAGAGAACAAAAATCAGACATTGAATTAAAAGGTACCAGTAAAAATTTAATTGCTTCGGGGGGGGGGGAAGCAAATAAAAATAAATTTATCTTCCATTTGTGTATACTAAACATCTGTCATACATACAAATTCAAATACATGCACGTACAGAGAACATTTGTACACTTACAAGCAGAAATAACGTAAGAAAAAGGATATAATATACAACATTAGCTATAGAAGAAGGAAAAGGATATAATATACAACATTAGCTATAGAAGAAGGAAAAAATTACAGAAAATCAAAGCTGAATCTGTGGGCATGAGAAGACCTAACTGAACTGAAAAGAAAAAGAAAAAAAGCAAACTTCCGTTTAGGTATCATAAAAACACCCTTTCCCAGGCAGTAGTTATTTTTAATCTAATATTCAAGGCATGCATACTTTTCTTCAAAAGTATCTACTTTTTAAGCAGCAGTGCTTGCAGTCATTTGTATCCTGCTCCTTTGTTTATTTTCCACACCATTTTTTCAGCAAACGTTAAGACAAACCTCCTCCTTTCCAGAGGTAATTATTGGAAAGAGGAGTGCTTTGTTTTTCTATCAAGTAATTTGTTAGAAAGTTCTCTATTTTATAAATAGAATAATAGCTTTACCTCACTGTTTTCTTTTAAACAATACACAGTCCAGAAATGAAAAGACTCTGACTTTAATTGAAACACATTTTAAAATACATTTTTGCTTGCGTTTTTATAATGATATATCCTGAATTTCCATGGAGTTCTATGGTGTAAAGCCTAGTAAAGATGAAATATACAATCCTTGAGAGAAGTTTATGAGGTATAACTTAAAGCATAAAGCTACATTTTTGACATGGGTAAAATAAATGGGTAAAAGTACAATATGCTGAACATTGAACAATCATTAGATGATTATATGACTTCATGTTTTTATTTATTTATTTATTCAGTTTCTATAGTCATCCATCACAAGTAAGTGACTTTTGGTGGCGAATGATCATAAAACAGTTAAAACAATTACAGTATAATATAAATTCAATATTTTTATTTATATTTCTACACCAAACATCTCCTTCACAAAAAAAAATCATCATAAATATCAATATAGCTAGGAAACATGACCCTTCATATACCCTCTGGGCCCAGGCTCAAAGCCAGATTTTCAATGCCTTAAAAGAGGCCAGGAGGATCAGAATTTTTGGTTACAGTTTACTCAGCTTTCTTTTCATCCTTCAACATGTAACAGTTTTCTTTCAGCTGATGCAATATCATCAATAATCATCAAGTTGCATTTTTAAGAGATAGGCAAGCCAGTCTATTTCCTGCATCCATCATAAAATTATTTTAATGGGATTTCTCAGCAACCATCTTCAGAGATCAAATTCGAAACAAAAATATGACATTGAATAACTCACAGTACTTATTGCCCTATCTCATGAACATATCAGACTTTACCATAGTTTTTTCAAATGATGCACAAACTGTAGGGCAGACATTAGGATTGGAAAAAAAAGACTACATGGATAAGAAGCGGTACCTGTAAGTAGAGGGTGTTTCAGCTAAATTTACACAGTTTATTTATGCTCGTATCTATTTTATACTGTACTGTTCTTTCATTATAATTAAGAATGTTATAAAAAACTATCCTGCAGCCCTATCTCATTTCTCTTGTGTTTTTTCTTGGATTACATCATTCAGAGGGTAAAATATAGACGTAATTGATTTTTGTGGTCTGAAAAACACATTACTAGCTAGTTTAAATATTAGTAACAGTTTACGATTGCTGACAAAAAACATTTGTCCAGCTTAGCAACATGGATAACAGAGAGCAAAATATGTATTTTAAATGGTGAAACTCTATGATTAAGGAAATACTAAATTGAGTGTAATTGGTCTCTCTATATATGGAATGACTATGTAAACATATGTTGTGGGGTTAAAATGAAAGGACATTTCCATGAAAGTTGTTTTACAATCCTGGAAAAGCAGGATATAAATCAAACAAATAAATTAATTGTTTTATAAATTAGTAATAACAAATATGTAAATTACCTTTTTTATATAATCTCTTAGAATAAAGTAAAACTAAACTAAACTATTCTGTTCTCTGTCTTTGTGTTTTGAATGCCTTTCTAATTTTCACTATAAGATTGGAAATGAAATTATAGCATACAAAGTTTTGTTTCTTTAATTAATCATTGTGCTAAACTGGTACCTTACCAGTTAAATGGATAGATAAATCTATTTAATAGCTCTATTAACATTATTGTTTGTTATGGTTTTGTTAAGTTTAAGTTTTATGTGAAGGAAAAATGAAGCATCATAAAAATTATTCTGTGATATTTTATTCTGGAGACATTTTTTTTTCTCTTGTTATCTATGACTACTTACTGAACCCTTCCCTTTCCTAAATATACTTCCCAACAAACGTGGATGTCTGTCTGTCTCTTGTTCTTGAAAAAGGAAAAATAAGACAAGTAAATTTTGCAAAGTTTTCACAATTTATAATGCTTTATTATATTTTTTCCCCTGAGACTCAGACAAAGGCAAGATAGTGCTTTGCTCTTGTAGGGCTTTGCATAAGAATAAAAGGCCTGATATGGGGATGGGGTGTGTGTGATTATTTCTGTTTTACTTACCTTCCGATAGGTAAATGATTAGAGCAAAAAAAGCTTAGAGGGTAGTTCTTTCACTTTTCTAAAACAGTCACTATAATAAGATATTAATTAACTAGAAATGGCTTTTTTTTTTTTTTTTTGCTATTTACAGGCATTTTAGTAAGACTATGGAGGAGCTAGTTCATGATCTAGTCTCTGCACTGGAAGAAAGTTCAGAGCAAGCAAGAGGTGGCTTTGCAGATACGGGTGATCATTCTCGCAGCATCTCA
Organism: Protobothrops mucrosquamatus; assembly: GCF_001527695.2. NCBI lineage: Eukaryota > Metazoa > Chordata > Lepidosauria > Squamata > Viperidae > Protobothrops > Protobothrops mucrosquamatus. The sequence goes on along the minus strand of NW_015386252.1, from coordinate 402,720 downwards.
TGTCTTCTAAAACGCCAGGCTCGAAAGAGAAGGGGAAGGAAAAGACGTTCGTTTAATTCGCATCATCCCTGGGAGACTGGACATTGTTTAAGTGAAGGTTCTGATTCCAGCCTTGAAGAGCCAAACAAGGATTATAGAGAGAACTATGCTGCTAATAAGAAAGACCACAGTGATTCTGATGACCAAGTGATGGTTGCAAAACGCAGACCAAATTCAAATTTAAATAACCTAAGAGGCAAAAGACCTCTGTGGCATGAACCCGATCTAGCTGTTGACAATGTAGGTAATAGGACTCTGCGTAGACGTCGAAAGGTGAAACGAATGGCAATTGATCTACCTTCTGAAGTAACAAACAAAATTATGTTGTCCCAACAAGGCAATATTAAGGACCAGGAAATGGACAATGACAACAAATCTTGCTCCCATCAAGAACTATCAAAGAGTAAAGTTAAAAAAAGAAAGCTTGCAGCAAATAGGCAAGGCCCAGACATTTTGGATGAAGGCGTGGTCATAGAGAATGATGAAATCAATCCTGTGAACAAGGATAAAATGGAGTATGAAGAGCAAAAAGGCTCAGATGAAAACATGAGCGACAGGTTGTTTTCAGCTTTTCTTTTAATTATAAAATTTAGATTATTGTGGTGCTGTCCTTATGTTAAAGTATTATATTTTGCTTTAAGATTCCGTAGTATACTGCCAAAGTTGAAATATTTTTTAAAAAAAAAGTCTTTTTGCCATTCTGCATTAAATTTTTCATCATAAAAAGTACATGGGTAAGATTCCTGTGCAATGCTATCCTATTTGGCCTAATTTGTAAGTTACAGGGGTCGGTGGTACTTATTGTCAAACAAGTATGCAGAGGATTTCAGTAAAATAAATGTAGCCTTCTTGGGTTTTTTTTCCTGTGACTCATTTTTTTTTACTTCCTGTTAAAGTAGGAAGTAAGGGCAAATATTGCAAATTTTAATTAAAAGTTTTAAATGTATAAAGTTGGCAGAATACAATTGTTTATTTCCTTTTAAATACTTAATTGTAGATGTTTACATTTCTTTTAAACTCACAGTCCTGGATACTTTTATCCACTTCCAACTATGTCATGTTTAAAAAAGAATTTACCAAGCATTAGAAAATATTGTAATAAAATATATTCTGTTTTTCACCGTCACTGCCACAACTGTTCTTGGAAGATGCATCACAGTGTTTTTCAAACCAGAATTCCACTTGTTCTATGCTGATAGCAAGTTCTAAATTAACAAGGGTATTTTTATATATTTGATTCTCCTTTTCTCTCTATGTATTTGATAGCTCAGGGTTTATATTTAAATAACCAGCTATATGGCTCAGCCATTTTATTGATGAATTTCCATCTTTATCCTAGGAAGAGCCAAGTTGGCAAGAAGCCTGCTTTCTAAGGCTCTTTACTGGAATATCAGTAAGCTAATGATTTCAGGATAAGGATGAAAAGTAAACATTGTGGTGGCTCTCTCTATATCAGTGTTTCTCAACCTTGACAATTTTAAGGCATGTGGACTTCAGCTCCCAGAATTCCACAGCCAGCAATGCTGGCTGTGGAATTCTGGGAGTTGAAGTCCACATGCCTTAAAAATTGTCAAGGTTGAGAAACACTGCTCTATATTAATAGTAACCTGAAGAACTGCAGAACTAAAGAAGATAAGACTGTAAAGGAAGTAAAAGCCATGGTGGCACAGTGGTTAGAATGCAGTACTGCAGGCTAACTTTATCCACAGCCAGGAGTTCGATCCTGACCGGCTCAAGGTTGACTCGGCCTTCCATTCTTCCAAGATCAGTAAAATGAGGACGCAAATTGTGGGGGGCAATATGTTGACATTTATAAACTGTAATATAAATCATACTTTTTCCAGTGTGATTTATGTATATTACACTATCTCTATGTTGTTGCTAATGCTTTTCCCTTTTAGTACAATGACTTTCATCCTACAATAGTTATTTACTGAAACATTTGCCTCCTCTTCCCTTTAGCATAGGAAACAAAGACATTTAACAACTCATAACAGGTTAGAAATAGGGTGCAGTTCACAGGTGTAGCATGTGCTTGGCAAGCCATTTCAATCCCTGACTACTTAAATAGTGGTTGGAAAAAAAGATCTGTCTGAAACCTTGAAAACCAGAGTAAATCAATCTCTGCACTAACAGAGGTAAATGAATCAATAGGTAGACTGGTTGTAAGCAATTTTCGGTATATCCTAACTTTTGTATACAATAAAATTGCCAACTTAAAAGAACGATTGGAAGAATTTTGAAAGGGCTTCCTTAAAATCTTAATTTAAAAACCTCCATAAGCATATATAAAGGATATTTCTAATTTGATGTTTTCGTGGCAAAATTGTTCCTGTTCTGCTTTTGATAAGAGCTCTCCTAGATAAGACACTTCATGCACTGAAATATTGAAAATAATTTTTTAACATATATAAAAACCAAAGGTACTACTTATGGACATTATAAATTAGCACCAAAAGAGAAAACCAACAGTTGCTGTGGAAAATGCAGTCATGTGACTGCACAATTACACACTTACTAAGCTAACTGGCATTGTGAAATTTTTGATGGTTTTAAGTCCAATCCTTATTATGGCAGTCAGCATTGCAGTTCAGTTCTGGCTAGATGTGATGAGTGGATGATTGCTGAATCCCTTATAGATATGATCAGAATTCTTTCCTGGTTATAATTGCCGCTTGCTTGCCTGCAGGCCTAGACTATACTAATTTCTAATTTACAATTAAGGAAACTCTTTATGGAGAGGTGAATGTTACAGAACACAGGTGAATTTTAGGATTATTAACAACAATTTCCAAATGTTTACCAGAATTCATGAAACTCACAGCATTTATTTTGCAATTTGGGTATGTGAGGTAACTAAGTATCCAGTTGTGTACAATACAGTTTTAAAAGTTTAAAAGCACACTTTAAAGAAAACCAAATAATCAAATTGCTAAAATCTATGAAATAACCCAGTTCACAGATATAATTTTAAAAGAAGTATGAACAGCAAAGTTAAGAACTGTTAAAAAGTTAAAATGTAGGATTATATTGTATTAAATTAGTGGATACAGTATCAACATATTGATGAAGTAAAGTTATTCTTTTTAGGACTTATAAATAGATGGGAATTAATCTCAGTTGAACAGAACTGAAAATTCAATGCAAATGTTAAAGGCTCCCTTTTGTTGGTCATAATTACATTACAAATAAAAAGTGTATTTCAAATTATTGTGGGATTTTAATTTTTTATCTCTTTTAGAAAAATAAGAATTATTTGTTTGAAACAGTCATTCATTGACAGTGATATTTTGATAAGTTTTAAAACTCAGGACTACTTACTGCAGAATATTTGAAATGTTTGGACATTGATTGCATTCTGGGCCCTGATGCTGTTTTACACTATTAAATGTTCATAATATTAAATCTGAATTTATACATTTGTACAAAATTTTCTACATTTTTTACTGACACATGTAAAGCATTTGGATAATGAATATAAAAAATATGGTATGAGAAACAGAAATTAGAAAGTAGCAGAAAGCCGGATTGTATTTTGGTTTTGTTTTTTGTAATATTGATTTTTTCTTGTATTTCTCGAGAGACCTTTTACTTTGATTTAAAAGACAGCATTCTATAAAAGGTCTTCTTTTTTAATTAAATAATAGAATTGCAATGAACATTTATGAGGTAGGGTCATAATATTTCCAAATGTTAGGAATAGTTATTCTGACGTGGGATACTTATTTTTCATGTAACAAAAACCTGAAATAGTTTTGACTCAGATTCCCTCCTTTTTTCCCTTTTTCTTCCTTTTTTTTAAAGTGAGCAATGATTTTAGGATCAAGCTGAATAGCACATATAAGAAAGGAACAGTGAGCATTTGATGGAAGCAGATAATAAAATGCATCAATTGTGTCAGCACCTCTTTGCAGTCACATCTGGCTTACTGTCAGAGTCCCATTAGATTCCTGTGGTTTTATGTGCCAAAAATAATATGTTCTGTAGTTAATGGAACAGTGATATTTGCAGTTTGATCTTTCTTTTTCAAAAAATAATATCCTATTTTCTTTTAGATTTTGTTAAGGCTTAAGTTTCATCTGAGTGCAATCTTGCCTGTTTAAAATTTTATGACTGAGATATCAATTGTATTTCTGATCTTTTCTTTTTCCCTATTGTCACAGTGAATCCAGCAGCCTCAGCAGTAGTGATGCTGGTTTGTTTACCAATGATGAGGGAAGACAAGGTACTGAAACATTTTTAAGAAATGTATCCAGTTAAGTTTTTGTATACTACATAAGCAGATAATCAGTATCCTAGTTTAACTAAAAACATTGTATAGAAAATTCAGTGTGTTGGGGTTTGTATGTGTTTTTTCCCCGTTTTTGTTTTAAACATGAAATTATTTCTAGAGTTTGAGCATTCATCCTGTTCCTATAAAATCAACATAGAATTCTTTCTGATAAAATTTTATATGAAGCCTAAAACATCATAGTGTAAATATTTTGATTGATTTGGTATTACTAGACTATAGACATAGTTTTCTAATTCCTGATATTATTTATTGTGGTGTTATAAACAAGTAGTTTAAATGTCAGAGTTGTCCTGGCAATGATCCATTACAGTGGTGGCGAACCTATGGCACGGGTGCCATAGGCGGCACTCAGAGCTCTCTCTGTGGGCACCCGCGCCGTCGCCCCAGTCCTAGGCCTTCAGCTGGGTTTTATAAAACCTTTTCACTTTAGGTCTCCACCGCCGTGTAAAAAAAAAAGGTTCAATCAATCAGTCAATTTCAACTTCTCGTGGGAAAAAAAAATCTTGCAAAGTTGGAATTTATTGATTAAACTTTTTAGTCCCACCCAGTCTGCCGTTACCGCCGCAGCCATGCCCAGACAGTGGGCCACGCCCAGACAATGGGCCACACCCACCCGACACCCGACGATGCATAAGTGGGTTTTGGGTTGCAGTTTGGGCACTCGGTCTTTAAAAGGTTCGCCATCACTGATCTATTACTAAAATATTATTAGTTGCTGAAATTTAGGTAACAGAATTGGAACTGAAGTCTTGATACAATCACTGTGTTTTAGTATTATAATTTCATTAAGTATACTTTAGTCCAATTGTTCTCTTCTACTTCATCACAACTTAATTTAAAGAGACCTACACATTTTAAATTATTTATTGTTTCATGGTCCCAAAGAATTAATTTAATTTAATTCCTACTCAAAGATAATACATTTAAGACTGTGTTGCAGTAAATAGGTATTTCTGTATTTAGTTGTGATCAATGAACATTAAATATTATTCATTCTCTGACTGACATAAGGTGGAGTTCACTTGTGTTCTTTTCACACTGAACTATTTAAGATGGTAGTTCTCGCTCTCTGGTTGATCAAGAGTATTTCTCTACCAATAACTATTACAAATTGTAAAGCGCAGGGAAAAGAAACATTGAATGCATTTTCATGGCAGAAAGTTTAGTACTGACTTACTGTGATGTGTGTGTGTATAGTTACTGAGATTTTAGGATTACTGTTGTTTCTTCACAAAGTTTTGTGAGGTACCAGGAAACTTTGTCTAGCTAATTAGCAACTAGCTAGGTGCCAGGCTGGATGGGGTGCACAGCCTGTACCTTATCTGGGCACAGACCTCCTAATGTTAGGGCTGTGGCCCCCTGGCATCAGTATATATTATTTAATTAGCAGAAACAGTGAAAGCAGTCAGATACAATTTTACTCAATTCTGCCCCACTGCCATTTTGTACATTAAAGCTTTCAAAACAAATTCAGGAGAATGTGGCTGGCAAGATTGCAGGCAAAAACTGGAAGTGGCAAAAATTACATCCTTTCTTCTTCTGGGGAGAAAACTACATTACGCAGTTCTAACTTTTGGGTTATCTGACTCTCCATTGTGTTGGAGTCCAAAAATGCCTGAATTGTTGTAGCATCTCTTTTATATGAAGGGTAACTTTTACAGTTTAACTTTTCACCTTGTTTGTGTTCACTGAGAAGAAGTGAAGAACCTTTTTTAAAAAAATAAATAAATAAAGCAAACAAAAGATGAAAGCAAATCTGGATATAAATCTCAGAAAAGAGATTTTGATCAAGCTACATCTGAGTCATTAAGTGCTTTCTCAGATGTACTCGGGCAGACTATGGGATGACTTCTTTTGAGGGGATGAGTAACTTCAAATGTTCCCATATTGCTGTTGAAAGACGGAAAGCTACAATCTTTATTATATGTCCAATCCAGATCTTAATTCCTTTTGGTGATTCTGAAAACTTTCAGCCAAGCTAAAACAAATCCTTGCTTCAAGTGAATACTGTTCCAGGATGGCATCTCTGGCATCATCCACCCTTTTTATCAGTTTATCCCTCTAGCCATTGGCCCTACATGGAAAATGAAGCCTAGCCTAAGGACACTCTAACAAAGATGTAAACATTTCAGATAATTTTGTGAAGGGCGTACTTGAGATTTTCTTCTGAATTTTTAACTTCTATGAACCATTACCCTGGATGCTCAATATTTCTGTGAAGCTGTCATCTTTCATTTGAAAATAACTTTTTCAAAACTTATTTCTTAATTAAACTTAATAAAATTAAGTTTATTTGGTCACACCTGTTTATGATTGTTTTCTCTTTTTATGTACCACACAAATCATAAAATTAAGCTAATTATATATCATAATCTGCAAACAACTGATTCCACAAATTTATACTTTTTTTAAATTCCCTAGATGGGATTATAGTTCATTTTATTAATGTTGAAACTGCACTAAGTTAAATAGAATTCTTGCTGTTATCATTAAAATATTAGGTTTTTAAATTATTTCTTAGATCTACAAAAAGAATTTTATTTCCTTTGAATCTCATGCTAGTAAATGAGAAATTCCAATTAGAATTCTGCTGCCAAAGAAAATACGATACATGCAGTCCTCGACTTGCAACCACAATTGAGCCCAAAATTTCTGTTGCTAAGCGAGATATTTGTTAAGTGAGTTTTGCCCCATTTTTCTTGTCACAGTTGTTAAGTGAATCACTTCAATTGTTAAGTTAGTAACACGGTTGTTAAATGAATCTGGCTTTCCCATTGACTTTTTTTATCAGAAGGTTGCAAAAGGTTATCACATGATTTTGGGACACTGTACCCGTCATAAATATGAATCAGTTGCCAACTGTTTGAATTCTGATCATATGACTATAGGGATGCTGCAACAGTCATAAGTTTGAAAAATGGTCATAAGTCGCTTTTTTCAGTGATGTAACTTTGAATGGTCACTAAATGAATTGTTGTAAGTTGAGGACTATCTGTATAGAAGAGAAAGAAGAAATAATTCTTATTACAGTTGAAACATTTGGGGAGGGGGGTAACAAACTTCAATATATCTTTTTGAAAAACATGTGAAATGTTTCTTATAGGAGATGATGAGCAAAGTGACTGGTTCCATGAAAGTGAACCTGGCGGTGCCTGTGGCATTACTGGAATTATTCCTTGGTGGGAAAAGGAAGATTCAACAGGACTGGAGAAAGAAATGCCTGACCCCATCTTTGAAAGTATTTTAGCAGGCAGCTTCCCACTTATGTCACATTCAGGCAGGAGAGGTCAGTAACTTTTAAAAGACTGTTTTGAAATTAGAGTTATATTAAATTGAACATTGTTAATAGAATTTGAAGTCTGCAATCAGCTTACCTCTTTTTGATCCCAGTCTAAAGTTTCCTTTGTTGTATATTGTAAAAGTATTTGGATCCAAACTGGGGTTGGAGTTTCATTGTCAAAAGTTCAGGAATTTATGGAACAGAAAAGAACATGGTTTGGGCTGATTGTGTCCTCCCTTACAACTCTGTATCCTGCCTCTAATACTTTCCTAGATGTTATTCAATATTCTAGATTTCAGCTTTTCCTCTATCCCTATCCCATTGTGTTGTCTGGTAAAAGCTAACTTTTTGCTTTTTAAAGTTATTGATACATACATAAGTAGTAACTGGGAAAAAGCCGGAATTGGTTTTCCGTTTTTAAACAACAATGTCATGTGTTTACATTCTGAAGTAATAATTGAAGCCATCTTCCAAGAAGGTAGCAGTGCTGCTCTGTTCCAGCAAATATGCCACCTGATAAAATGAAGTATGGTCCACAGTGAAATTAATTTTCAATGCGCTATGAGATTCTTTGATATTTTGTGCCAATTCATCTTGGTTTCAGGATGATCTATTATTAAGAAAATGCACAGTTTCTATTCCAGACCATTGTGTAATTCAAAACCCTTCATTTTAAAAGAGCATAAAGTTTGAGGCAGTTCTGTTTCAAGTTTGTAACTGAGCTTGAAACATTTCCCAGTGATAGGCTGTTTTACACTTGAAACAGCTATTATGCAATTGAAGCGAGGCACTTCAAACTTGAAATGGAATATTTAAAATTTGAAAGAGTTTGAGGGAGAAATCCCTAGTTATTATCCGAAAGATCTTCATTTATTCCTTTTAAAATTATTAAAAGAAAATAAAGACTGCTAAATAGTACCATCCATTACAAATACACTATTTCAGGTTTTTTTCCTTTTATAGCTTTTTTGAAAGATTGCAGTCCAGTAAATAATCTAATTGTGCCTTGTATGGTTATTCATCTCTTGGAAGATGATAGGACTACCTTTAAGAGAGTGATTTATAAATGTGTATAATTATCAAGTTTCCAATGTTGGCATGATTCCAACACTGATAGGATTAAGTATTTAATAGTATAAGTAAATTTCACATAACATGTATATGTTGATCCATGCCTGATAATGCAACATGTTAAAATTGGAGTAGAGGTTTGCCATATTTTATTTTCAGATAAATGTAAATAAAGAAAAGTTTATATTTGTCATCATATAGGATGCCAATATAGTTATTAGCAGGGAAATGTAATTGAATATGTTTCATGCAATTCTATATAACTAATTTATACTCATAATCATAGAATTTAGGAAAGCATGTGCAATATGCAGGATGAAAGTCCAACTGTAGGCAATGCCTACAATAAGGAGATTATTGTCTTCTCTAGATAATAATTGCACATTTTCTTTTATGTCTTTGTATTACTTATATGCAATTTTCTCATACATCACAAAGGATAATAAATGTTAAACCAAAAGAGAATTTTAAACTATTTTAGATGAGGAAAAAAATCTTAATTTTCTTAGATTATCCCTTTATAAGTATACATTACTATATATTAATCGAACTATAATTTTATTTCTAGATTTCCAGACAAGGCTTAGTCATCTTCATGGAATGCCGGCAAGAAACATCAAAAAGGTAACAGGAAACACAACTGCAATGGTGAGCTGGTTCTCATAATTTATTGTGAGCCACATTTTCTTATTAAATTAAACCATGTGCCAGTATCAACTGTCTGTGCAAACAATTATATAAAACAATTACCTTATATTTTCACCAGGCAACTAGACTTTCTTGTTTTTCTTTTGAAGACGTTTTTGCTTCTCATTCCGGAAACTTATTGGATGAGAAGTGAAATGTCTTCAAGAAAACAAAGTTCACTTGCCTAGTGAAAAAGCACCTTTAAGATAACTATGACTTGGATGACTGAGAATCTTCATAGATCTTACAATAACATTTCAATCTCCCATCATTTCTAACAGTTGACTCTTTTTTCAGAACTGTACAAATCCATGGTACACAAAGTAGAGATATATTAAATGATGATCTGATTAAATGATAATGTGATAGAGAAGATTTATTTATTTAGTATATCATTAACAAATGTCTCAAACTTCTGTCCCTTATATTTGTAATTCTATAGTTATAGATGACCTGCTTATCTCTTAATTCTAGAAAATCCACGTATCTTTTACTCTGAAATGTTTAAGGTTTGATCACTAGAATGCAATGTACCGAATTCTATAGACAGATTTGGAGAAACCTAATTTAAATCATCTTTATTATCCAGAATAAAATCATTTTTTGTTCTGGAAATTAAAAAGTATCTTGCTGTAGGATATCCTGCTGAAAACAGAAAAAAAAGCTTGAACCTGTCAAGTTTATTTGAAATGATAGGCTAATATTAATATATCCTGGATTTTTACATGTATGTGCTTGATAAAAATGACATTGTGCTAGTATAAAAAAGTCTATTTGTGAAAACTAGTTTGGCTAACTAAATGAAATTTTAGATTTCATTGTGCAAGAGTAGCAGTTCTGGGTTAAATCTACTTTAAGACCTTGGCCTGTGAACTTTGCCTTTAGAGGTAATGAATCAGATGAATGGTATCTAGTTGCTGGTTAGAGATCTCCGTATTTTTATTTTTGGTTCACTGCTTGCTTGAGCAAATCTGGGATTTGTAGCCCATTTTCTAGGCGTATTGCAATCTCATTCTGGTATTTTATAGATGCTATTACAACTGATAGATTAAGTTCATGGTATTGATGATACATGACTTAACCAAACTAAAAACTGCATTTCTCCTCTAAATTGTAAAAAAAGTGATTAAGTTTCAACTGACAGAAATATGCCGTGTACATATACACACACACATTAATGTTTGTGTATATGTAAATAAATGGGAAGAGTTAAGATTTGTTTTCTGATATAAGATTTTAATAGCCGAAATATTATCTTTTTCCTGGAAAATACATGCTACAAAATATATATTTATATGATGCATACAAATATTAAATATATTAAATAATTTTCAGAAAACTGGATACTTTATGCTTTTTACACAACATTTTGTATAATAAATTACTATTGTTCACTTTAGAAATATAACACTGATGCGAATATTCTGATTTCTTTGTAAATTTGATAGGAAAAGTATTTTTGTGGATAATTTTTATTCTGATAAAAAATTCCATCTCTCTTCCCGTATGTATTAAGCTTGCCTTATATTATTATTAATATGTACATTGCTGCTTCATGCAGATTAAAGAAGGATAAAGAATAACTTCAGTATAGCTGATTTCCTACATTACAAGTAGCCTATACTTCCTACAATCCATTCCAGACACACCCAATAGATTTGCCTTGAAAATTTGACCTGTCACAACAGAAGACATAAAGTTATTAGTTATCAGTGAAGAAAGTTCAAAAGCAATCTTAAAAATGCTGAAAACCAATAACAAAAGGAGGAATCTAATGCCTGTGACATCTGGTAATGCTGAACAAGAAGTAATTACCGCTATTAGACTGTTACACTGAAAGCAAAAGTGCTTTTAGAAAGATTAATTCCCTGAGCTAAATAGGATACTGCAAATGCAACTCTTTGAACGGAATTGAGCTGATAACCTGTTCTTTCACTTTTAACACAGATGACTTTGCAAAGCCTGTACAGGAACAGTTGCTCAGTGCCTATGAAAAGGAGAAAGGGTGGGGAGGAGGAGAAAAGGACATACTTTCTGATGAGGTTTCATGTGACTAAACGGCCAAATCATAAACTACATCGCAATGCACACAGAGACCTGACCAAACACTTCTGTTCAGCTTGATGAAATCATATTATGTATTAGATTACGTACTTGTAATACAACGTTCCCCAACCTTTCTGGGTTGGTGGCCTGACACAGGGGGAGGGTGGAAGAGAGGATGGTTTTGTGTGAGGGGCAGGCTTCATTTGCATGAGCGACGGCCATTAACTATTTCTACTGTGTGAATCTGCTTCTCAGCTTCTGCTACCTGTACTGTGAAGACAGAACTTCTGAAAATTTTGTCAGATTATTGTAAGGATTATTTGTATGTATGTATGTATGTATGTATGTATGTATGTATGTATGTATGTATGTATGTATATATATTTCTCTAAATTGTAAAAAAGGTGATTAAGTTTCAACTGACAGAAATATGCTGTGTACATATATAGATATAGATATAGATATAGATATATATAGAGAGAAAACAAGGAACATTCAAGAAGTATTTTATGTTGTTTTCTATTAAGAAACACATTGATAAAACATTGCCACAGGGTCTATATTATACAGTGAATCTCTATTTTGCCTAATAGAAAATCACCTGTTAGAAAATATTGTAAGCCATAAAATGAACATATGTGTAGGCTTGTGTCTTTATTAGAAGAAAAGATGAAAAGTTTTGAGAATACTTTTTGATAATGAAAGATGCAAAAGAAACTAGGACGTTCCTGGGAAGGACAAATGAAACTCAGGAGAGGCAGAGAAGGGAAATAAACGCTCAAGAATATTGAGAGGAAGTTTGTGATTCAGAAGCAAGTCGAACAGGATATATGAATCAGTCTCTCATTACTGAAGACAGTCCACAGCGGCCTGAATAAACTAGCCAATTTCAGAAAACAGTCCGGCCTCCATGGCTGAAAGAAGCCCAATAATCACATTGGAGAAATGTATCATGGTCCTTAAGGCCCTGCTGAGAGAAACTGAGGTTGCATTACAGGTAGTCCTTCTGTTGCAACCATTTGTTTAGCAGCCATTCAAAGTTACAAGAGCACTGAAAAAAGCAACTTATGACCTGTCCTTGCATTTATGACCATCAGAGCGTCCCCATAGTCATATAAAAATTTGGTTGCTTGGCAACTGGCATCTATTTATGACAGTTGCAGTGTCACTTGATCCCCATTTGCAACCTTCTCAGCCAGCTTGTGACAAGCAGAATTAATCGGGGAAGCGGATTTGGTTAATATTTATATGAGTCACTTAACAAAATGGCAAAAGTTATAAAATTGGGCATGACTTGTTTAAAAACCACCTTGCTTATCAAGTTAAATTCTGGCCCCAGTTGTGGCCATAAGTGGAGAATTATCTGTTGCAAGTAGTTCTCAACTTATTTAATATGTTACTTAATATATTTCAAGAGGTATGTTCTCCAAATGTTCATATGCAGGTTTTTTTCAAATTCATTGATAACCTCCTAATAATTAATTTAGGGATGAATAATACCAGAAAGACCTTGATGGAAGTCTAGAAAATATGACTCTTAGGCAAGAAAATGAAGAGATAAGAAGTATAATTCATATTTTCCTAATTTTTCTAGTTATAGATCATGTTGAAAAAAGAGAAAATTGTTTCATACATGGGATATTAAAAGAAAGGAAAGCTGTTTCATACACAGAAGCCAGTTCACATGCACAGTTAGCTTTTCTTTATTCATCATATGTCTTTGTAATGTAATCTCATTGTACCTACTACAGATTATACACACAGAGACACATTTGTTTATTAATGTTTGTATGTGTTTGTGTAGTTATTAGTCTGCATTGTGATTTTTTAAAAATTTCTGGTATGTTAATAGATAAATATACATATATATGACTTTCAATTCTTAAGTGTAGGAATATAATTTAAAGCTATACTTTTTATTAATGTCTTTCTTTAAAAAGGATTTTATTTGAGCTATTATTGGTTATGCTAAAACTACAATTTTAAGAAATCAGAAACTCTTTTGGGTTTGATGGATTTCTACTCTTTAAAGAGAAACAAAACACTAAATATTTCTAATCCTGCATTATTTACCGCATGAATGGGTAAAATACTACTTTAAGTCTCATAAAATTTAGAGGAAGAAATCTGCCAACTGTAGCAGGAATTAGATTTAGGAAGAGAGGTACAGAGTCAAAATATTACTACAGAATTAAATGTCAAAAATCTTCCTTAATAGTAGATATATAGTTCACAGTGTCTGGTTATGATTAATACATTTAATCTAAATCACTGAAAGTTGCTCTCTCCTTTTCCATAAAATACAATGAGACACAAATCAGTTTTACTATAGGTGGATAACAATTGGAAAATAATGCATCTTCCTACCCAATAAATTGTCAGTTATACCTTTTAAATAAATCAATTCATCTTTTCAAAATTTATTGCAATTTCTAATAATAAATCTTCTTAAATGTTTATTCATTTTCTGCCTGATACATTTGCACCACTTTTGCTATAGTCTATTGTTGTTGGGTTTTTTCCCTTTTGATTCATTGTAAATTAGAAATCTATTCTGAATCCATTTGCTACTTAAAAGTTAAAATCTATAACCAAACCACTTCTCTTTTTTGTCCTTTACACGTTTTAATACCCTTGAATTTTGAGTCAGCCCAATAAGATGTTCAGAAGACTTGTAAGTGTTAGAGAGTGTTGAAAGTGTTAGAGAGTAAAGCAACCAGTTTAAAGATGATTATTATAGATTTTATTTGCATACATCAGTTAACTCGATAAATTAAACCAAATGTAAGATAGTTGAATATGAACAAGAATAAATGTTGGGCTGTACAGGTAGTCCTTAACTTACGACATTTGTTCAGCAACCATTCAGTGTTATGATGTTGCTGAACAAACAGATTTGTCACTTGTGCCTGACATGATGGCTGTTGCAATACTCCCATGGTCACATGATCAAAATTCAAGCCTGTCCACATTTATGACCACAAGGACATCTCAAGTCCCCCCATTTATGCCCCTTTGGGGTCTTGCAATCCATCACATATTTGCTGCCGCCCCCCATTGTCTACAGTTGACCTTTCCCATCTTCCTCCTCCTGCTGGTGGCCTGGGATCCAGATGCTGGGTGGGGTTGCACCCCTGGGATGTAATCAGGGAGGGCAAGGAGATCGTAACTGAGACTATTGGAACTGCCATTGCTAAATGGTGCAGTCACATGATATTTTACCTAATATTTTCAACGCTAAGTGATGGAAATTCCACACCCAATTGTGGTTGTATGTTAAGGTCTACCAAGATTTTTTTTATCCCTGAAATAAAATAGCAAGTATTTCTATAATGTCATACCATACAATGCCACAAATGCATATTGTCTATTTTTAGATATCATTCCTATTTCCACCTTTTGCTTTAAAAAAATACCCTAAACCAGTGATGGCGAACCTTTTAGAGACCGAGTGCCCAAACTGCAACCCAAAACCCACTTATTTATAGCCGGGTGCCAGGTGGGCCTGGCTCACTGGATGGGCATGGCTGTAGTGGTCATGGCAGATTGGGTGGGTGTGGCCAAGGTGGGCGTGATCACCTTGATGTTGCTCATGGGGAGGGACACCTGTGGGGGCCAAGCAGGGTTGGGGGAGATCCAGAGGGTCTCTGGCAGGTGGGGCATTGGGCAGGAGGCTCGTCCTGCGAGGTGAGGCAAGGTGAGGCAGGGCAGGGACACCATTGTCACAGGGCAAGGTGAGGCAGGGGCCGGGGGGACTGCTGCCTGACACCATCGGCCCCTGCACACAGAGGCCAGCCATCCAGCCATGTGGGACCTCGGCGAGTTAGCGGGTGGCTGGTTGAAGAGGGACAGTTGCCATCTCCAGGGCATGGCACGCGTGCCCACGGAGAGGGCTCTGAGTGCCGCCTCTGGCACGCATGCCATAGGTTCGCCACCACTGCCCTAAACTATCCTAAAGGGAATAATATAAAATGGTGATTTCTATAAAAATACTGAATTTTCCAACAACCAAACTATTAATTGCTCAAATAATTTTTCAGTAATTAGCCATTATGTAAAAGAATTTCCTCCCCTCAAAGAAGTGGATCAGGAGGCTTTGCTTACAGTCATACTTGTCCTCATGTCCTCTCATCTGGATTAGTGCAACGCATGCTACTTGGGACTGCCCTTGAAAAGAATTCAGAACCTTCAACTGTTGCAAAATGAGGCTGTATAAGTAGTAAGTTATATTGGATGTTTGACTTGTATAACACGACTACTGCATGAGCTGCATTAGTTGCCAGTGCATTAAAGGTCCCATCAGTCAAGGATTGTTGATTGGTGAGAACTAGAAGATGTTCCTTCTCTGCCATAGCCCTTGTCTGCTGGAACATTCTCCCTTCAGAAACCAGGATGACCCTGACACAGCTGGTCTTTTGTAAAGCTATGAAGACCTGTTTTCATGCCCAGATGTGTTAAGGGCAATAGTTTTACTCAGCATACATATATATTTATTCTGTATTGTTTTGTATTATATTTCTATAATAAATGC
Source organism: Protobothrops mucrosquamatus (assembly GCF_001527695.2). Lineage (NCBI taxonomy): Eukaryota > Metazoa > Chordata > Lepidosauria > Squamata > Viperidae > Protobothrops > Protobothrops mucrosquamatus. The sequence goes on along the minus strand of NW_015386252.1, from coordinate 386,772 downwards.
CATCTAGAATTATAATTTGAAGTAGAAAAGTACCTTGCATTATGTAAGGACTATATGAACTTATTTTACTGCACACATTGATCCAGCCACATTTAAAAATTACTTGATACATCTTTCAGATTCAGTATTTGGCTTTGTATTTAATTACTACATAATTGCAATTACATGTAATTACAATAAATGTAATACCTCATCTTATTTTGTTTATACCATAACATCAAAATGTTGATAAACTAGTAGGCTATTATAAAACATTGAAATGACAACAAAGGAAAAATGACATAATAAATACAGTAGATAAAATTGAAGCTGTGATATACTGTTATCAGTAAATCTGATAAGAGCTGAAAACATATTGGGCGCTGAAATGATTAATTTGAGAGATAAAGAAATCATTTGCATGGAAGCATTAGAATTCATTAATTTCACTAATTACATAGTGAAGAAAGCATCTGTTTTCTTCACTAAAGAGCAGACATTAATTATGGGTCTTACCTGTTCATCTAAAAATAGTGACAATATGTTCAGTTCTTCTCTCTAAATTGTTGATTTTCATAGAAAGTCTTGCCATTATGGAACTGTCAAGACCTCATTAATAAGATAATTTTCAAATAAAATTATGTTAACCAAAGCATCAAGCTATTGATAGTTTTTCAAGAGATGTTTTAGATTAAAACACTCACATTTTAATTAACAAAAATCTGTTAATTAAACAATCTGTTTTTCTAATTATTTTAGAATTGTGGAAACATGATTTATACACATCCAGGAATTTGAGAAAAAGAAATGCTTTGTGGGATATATGTTAGGATTAAACACCCTTGAGGGCAAAAGGAGAATTTTTAAGTGTAGTCCACATGCTACATTTACTGTACGTATCAACTACTTCCAAAGTGTAGAATGAGACCCCGCTTATTTGCAGACTCAGAATGTTCATTGGAAAACAGAACAGAATTGTCTGTTAAGCTTGCTAGTACAGATAATGATGTATGAACTGAATATGCATAATTAAGGTACGTTTATTCAGCTTTTATGTCCCGACAAGTTGGAAGAGTCACATGGTTATTTTACCAGCCAAGCAAACTACACTTAGGTAATAGAAATTGTCCAAAATTAGTAAAAGCCAAGAAATTTAGACAAAATTGGATAGACATTTCAGAAGTAAGCCTTTTTTGTATGAAATACATAGATCATCATCTAGATTTTCTTTATATGCTTTTATGACATACTGCTACCTTATCGTTAAATTGATAGAACCAGTTTACCATTGTGCTAAATTAATCAAATTGGACAAAACCTGACCATACTAGCTAGCAGTTCAGAGAAATTCTATTGGCATTAGCCTAATTAAATGTAAACTCACAATGTTTCTTGATTATTCCAGAAAAATGTTGATGGAGCTGAAGCGTCCATAGCTTGTGAAAAGAAAGACTTTATGACCTCATTTAAACTCTTTGTTTTATCTGAGAAGATCTGTCTTGACGTGTCCATCAGTGTGGAAATGATCATTGAAATCTTTAATGGTCTGCCCCTTGGCAAAATGCCTGACATATAATCACTTGAAGCCTATTTAAAGTGTTTTGGATATTTTTTAAATCACAAATGTATTGAAAGAAAAAAATATTAAGGAAAAGATAACTTTTATTCTGATCTTTCTTCTTATTAGATATAGTGATGGTCCAGTGCTGCCTGTAAGCCTACTATCCTTTTATGTAAATATTTTTGTAAAAAAACAAATTATTTAAAAGAACATTTTATTTCTTTTAATGGAAGCAACAGCAATTATACTGTTGTATTCAGCCATTGTATAAACCAAATAAAGGGATGTTATTGCTTCCAAGTTTTTTCAGTAATCAAAAACTTTAGCCTGATAGTCACTGTTATCACAACAGCCACTATGATCATGTTTAATATAACATTGCTGAAACATTTTGGAGGTAACAGCTAAAAATAAAGGCATTTGCTTATTACTTAAGGAATATGAATTACTTGGGATGTCTTATAGCCTTGGTTTCTAGATATTTTTCAAGCAATACCCAGAATTATTGACCATCACCTATGAAGCCCTAATTTGCTTTGTGCCTTCATGGAATATGCAAAAATCATTAACAACATTGAAATATGCTAGGATAAGATCCCAAAAGTTATAATTAATCTTCTATATTTTTTCATATTCATATTATTTTATTTCACTGGATATAATTGTACATGTTAACTGGAAAAGAATTCCAAAAACAGATAGAACCCAAGACTGCAAAAGTAAACAATTAGGGAGATCAAGATTTTTTTTTAAATAAATTTGCAGTGCAAGGAATGCCCTGTAATACTGTATCTTGATATTAAATTGCAAAATGCATACATTTTTTATTATTTGTGCTAAATATATAGATTTTCTGCTACAGTTTGAGTATTTTTAAATTAAAATATATCACTCATTCTGAATGTATTGATTTGCACATCTTTGTGCCAGTATTAAGCGAAAGGACTTTACAGTAAGTTAAAAAGATTTGGCAAGGTAGATTTCATTGTGTGGGTTAATTTAAATTTATATTTGTACTTCTTACTAATATTAAACATTTTCACTTTTTACCTTGCATTCTTAGTAAGTATTAAAATTTTGAAATGTCCTCCAATCCTCACACAGATATAACTCTCTTTAATATTTGTAATGAACATGCTTGCCTCATTAAATAACCAGCTATATATGTTAGCTGTTTAAACAAAATAATTTATGGGTCAGATAATTGTAAAACTAGCATCTTTGGATAATGCAGAATTAATTTTATCATTTTCTCTGTCTTATTTTTTGTGTAAAGTATTGAATACTTCCTTTCTGATTCCAAGAGAAACCTACTCCAAATAGTATTGCTATTTAGAATACACATAGTCCTTGACTTACAACCACCATGGAGCCCAAAATTTCTGTTGTTAAGTGAGACATTTGTTAAGTGAGTTTTGCCTCATTTTATGCCCTTTCTTGCCACAATTGTTAAGTGAATCACTCCACTTGTTATATTAGCAACATGGTTGTTCAGTGAATCTGGCTTCCCCATTGACTTTGCTTATCAGAAGGTCACAAAAGGTGATCACATGACCCCGGGATACTGCTACCATCATAAATATGAACCAGTTGCCAAACATCTGAATTTTGATCACATGATCATGGGGATGCTGCAAAATTGTAATTAAGAAAAACGGTCATAAGTCATTTTTTTCAGGACCATTGTAACTTTGAATGGTCACTAAATGAACTGTTGTAAGTCGAAGACTTATTGTATTCTGCTTTCCTGAGAGCAAAAGCTCACATACATTCCTCCATGTGAAGGTATGATTTCCATTGACTTTGGGATAATATTGACCAAAATTATGTCAATGAGTCTGCCCTTCACAAATTAAGCTCCTTGCCTTTTTAAGTCTTTTACTTTAGTACTCCACTTTAAACCAGAATTCCTTGTTACATTCACATTGGAATCTCTGGCATATTGTCAGCCAATAGACTAGATAATACCAGTCACATCCATGATTCAGATGTAGCACGAATCTCTGGCTTAATACAAACCATGATCATTGGCCAAAATCAGTTTTCCACAGGATAAGAGAAGGGCTTGAGGGACGAGCACTAAGTGCAGCTTTCTTTCCTTAAGTTTATGAATGCCAAACTTATTGCATGATAACATGGGCATCCATAGGCGAGACAATGTCATTGTGGCTATAAGTCAAGTTCCTACATGAGCAGACTCATTTTTATGATTGTTGTAAAGTGAATCATGTGGTCGTTAAGCAAATCACTTATTTGTAAATCCAAATCCATCTTATTTCATGTCCTTTTTTGCCAAAAAATGGCAAAATAGTCAGAAAATGAGTGTGGGATGCTACAACTGTTACATGCTGAAATCACGTAACCACGGGAGTGATGTAACAGTTTGAAGATGGGTCGTAAGTAATTTTTTCTGAGGCCATCATAATGGTTGGTAAGCAACTGGACATAAGTCAGGGACTACCTGTAATCATTCTACAATATTTGTAAAATTCTAATCCTTTAGAATGGAGGCATCCTTGGATTTTTCAGCAGCTGAGGAAAAAATAGCACATGTACCTACCTTGCTGAATTAAAATCTAAAACATTTGTATAATTGAACTGCTTTCCTTTTCTCCTTAACATATGGATCATCAGCCTTGACTGGATGTCTATGTATGCTAAAGCCAGAGAGCTACTAAAGTTGGGGTGCCCGTAGTCTTGTTTCTTGATCCAAACTATGCTATGTAATTAATGTAGATTTATGTACATAGCAGCTGTATTTGAAGGGCTTTGAAGCTCTGTTATATCCAAAAGAAAATGGACATTAATTAATATGAAAGTATACTTTATAAACACTTGGGGATAAAAGTGTTTTCAATTGGCTGAATTTAGAATCATGATTCTTCTGTGAGCTATATTTTAGAGGCTGCTGTGCTGAATCACAACGACAGGCTACTGAATTCAGAATATTTTTGAGGCTATATCTTCTACTTCACTCCTGTTAGACATTTTTGCAAGTCAGAGTGGATCTGTTTCAGCCCTGTTCCTAGCTTTGATCATTTAAAAAGAATGAAATAATATATATGTTTTAAATAAAGACAAATAGTCATTCCGTCATTCTTACTGTTAATACAGGGAGAATATCTGTCTTCACAGGAAACTAGTCAGTACTACTGACTCACAAATAGCAGGCATTCTTCTCTGAAAATGAAACTTTTATTGGATAGTCTTGAGCATGTCAATACTTTTCAGATTTTGTTCTCATCAGGAAAATGATTGTCTTTTCCCTCATAGCATAAAAATTAAATACTCTGCAAAATGAAAGTGTCATTTAGTTTATTAATCTGAGGAAGATCATCTTTCCATCAAACAGGCTTATTGTCATTTAATTGGGAGTTTATTGAATCAACAGCAAGATGCCTTGCACGGTTGAATAAGAGGTGTTTATTCATTGAATAACTGAAAGAGTGCCACAAAGTTTATTTAAAATGTTATCATTTCTGACATTTTCACTGTATAAAGTATGTAGCAGACCTTGTAAAATCTGTTTGGCTTGTTTGAAAATTAATCCTAAAATACTATTGTATGACTGTTCAGATAGTAATTGCTACTGTTTCTCTTGGTTAATCAAGAATGTACATAGTATGAAGCAAATATTATTGATATTCTCTCACCCTTAAAAGTCACATAGCTTGGGTAGCCAAGTGAGGCCAGTGAGTGTACATTAATACATAAAGTAAATATGAAATTTGCCTAGGTTCTCAAAATAGAAAAATAGGTTCTATGTCATGCTAGATAATGTTAACCAGAGTACGCTACAATCAGTCAAAAGAACATAAGATCTCTTTTAGGAATTGCAATGCTTCAGTATATCAAACCAATGAGAAAAAAAGATTAAGGTGTGTGGAAATATATTGAACAAATTTTATGTTACTATTACAAAAGGATTTTTAAAAATGAAGTGTAATTGGTTTTTGAAAGAATCCGTCTTGCTAGCCAGAATAAAATCTTACCAGGGATTCATTCAGCCTTTCTTTCTGCCAATAATATGTTATAGAAAACATGGATGGGACTATAAAATATATGCAACTTTCTGATGTTTGCATTAGTTTATGTTGAAGTCAATGCAACTTTATTTGAAAGATACAAGATGTTATAATCTAGCCAAAAGAAAGACTATAGAATAATTTATTTGGGAAATTTTATTCTCCCACTTAAGTGCCTTGGATACATTTTTCCTATACTAAATATTAAAAATTTTATTATGCATTTTTATCTTCGATTCATCAATTTATTTTTATAATGTCCACAGCTATCCATATTTATCTGCAGAATTGAAAAAGAAAAATAGTTCATTGTTCCTGCTGATATTCTGTGCAAATGTGACTAGAAATCCTAACTCACCCAAGCAGCAGAGCAGTGGGCACTGACACTCACAGTCCCATGAGTGGCGGGTGCTGGAGCTCGCAGCCCCACTTGCGTGAGTGGCAGACACGAGCATCCACTGCTCACATAAATGAAGCAGTGCGCACATGCAACTGCCCCTCACGCAGAAACATCCCCTTTCCCCCCTCCCCCTTGCGCTGAGCTGCCAACCTGGAAAGGTTGGGGAACGCTGATTAAAATTGTTTGAATAGAAAAAGAAATGAAGAATACAAGGTTCCATCCTTTAGAAGCCAGTGCTTATTTTTGACTTATGGTCATAATTGAGCCCGTAATTTTAGTTATAAGTCATAATGGTCATAAAGTGGGTCATTACATGAATGCCCAGTTTTACGACTTTTTTGGGGGTCAATTCTAAAGCAAATGCTGTGGTGATTAAATGAACATTGTGGTTATTAAATGAACTCATTGTTTGTTGTGCGGCATTTTTTGCCGGAAATCAGAAGTAGATGCTGGTTTCTGGCAAAAAAGTCTTAAATAGCAGTCACATTGACTGCAGATGTCTGTAGATGCAAGCCAGATGCCAAGTGCAGTTATGTGACTGTGGGAGAGACTGGACATCAGAACTTCAAATCTGGGTCATAAGTTCCTTTTTCAGGGTCCATCATAACTTTGAATAATTGCAAGTTGACGATTATACTATACTAGTCAATGCAATTGATTTCCCAATAGCAGAAGGACTTGCCAATAACAGGAATCATTAGTAAAGTTTCCAGTCCTGGGGTAAATGAGTCAAATATGTTAGCCAAATGCATTTCATGTGTATGATCGTGAAAATGTAACTCTTAATTTCTTCTGCCTTCCCTTTCAGAAGTCACACTAAGCAATTGGTAATAAAGAATAAAACCTTCAACCTCAGATTCTCCTTTCTTTTCTTCTCTTCCACTGGGACAATTATGAACAGTTTGAAAACATTTGTTTCTATTTTAATGTAAACACAGAGCTAACTCCACTGTAATTATTCCTGTAATTACTTCCTTATAAGGAAATTTTTTGCAATTGTTGTATTTATGATAATATCTTGTGAAGGGCAGTACATATATATCTGAGGCAGTGCTTCACTGTGGGGAGCTAGTACAATGAGAGAAGCATGTTGTGCCATTGTGATGCATTACTTTTGTACATGAATCATGATATTGCTTGCCTATACCAAGGAGGCGGAATTTATGGTGTGACAGTATAGCATTGCTTTTCATAATTTTAATGAAAACAGCAAACATCTACAGATCATCTCAATGTAACTAAGCTACAACTTTCTTTTGGTTTTTGGAGCATTGTTTAACATTCTCTCCAGACAATCAATAATTTCATTGTGGCCCGTCTTCTACAAGATAGCAGGAAGAGAACCAGGATAGGCAGGAATATTATGCTTTAAATGCTTAAAATAGGCTTCTAACATAACTGCTGTTCAATCTAAACCTATGTACTCTTTTTTTAAAAATTAAAAAGCCCATTTAGCACAGGGCTGATTATAAAGAATATATAATGACGTTTTTATGCCTCTGTCTGAATTGAAAGAACCAGTTGCTTATTTAGGCTAAACTATTTTCCTAATAATAATTTTAGTTTAGATGCAAACAAATTAAGGAGCATGTGTGTTGCCGGGTGCCTCACCCAACAGATTATATATATAATCTATATATATATAGTAAAGAGCCTTCATTGTTTTTGTTCATCTTAGAATTTGAATCCATGTTCTGCAGAAACTTTATCCGCTACTATTAAGTTCATGCCTCCCAGACACTTTTTAGTACAATTGAAAGAAATCACTTGAATATTTTAAAAGCATAATTATTTAAAATTAGTGAGAATCCCTAATAGCATTAGGAAATTGATGGTGAGCTATGATATCAAATTAACAGCATAATTTATTGGTGCACTCTTGTGTAGTTCTTTGTTCATTCAATAAGTTATATTTTCTTGTTGTCATACTGTATAAATACTTATTCTTTTCAAGGATATTTTGAAGTTCATAATAATATCCTGATGCGAAACATTCTTCTACTTTCTCAGGCAGTTTTTTTAAAAAAAAATTATGCAGCAAAGCATGGCAATGTAGCTAGTTGTATACTCAGTCATCTGTTTAATCCTTATCCCCTTCACATTGTCAATACCCATCTAATTCCACTTTAACAACAGTAATTGGCTGATGGAGTAGCAGATATAGATTTGTTTTCCTGATGACTCCTTGACTTTTTTCCTCTGGTAATACTAATAGAATTCCAAATCCTTATTGGTGTGATCATGTCATGAGTAGGTCAACAGTCATGTCAAGGTCCTATTGGAAACTTCATAGCCGACATCTTAATTTAGACTTAGCAATTCCCCCCCCCCCATGTGCATTTGTAAGCAGTTCTTTCAAGTCTCTCAGTCATTCCATTATAATAGAATTCATTTAATTCAAAAGGAATTACTTCATGATGTGAATGTATTTGGATCGCTGCAGTTCAATAAAAATAAATCTAAGAACATCCTTTCTGAATTCTTGATACTTTTCAGCCTGAAAGGTAGAATTATTTATTTACATATGTGTTGGCTATATGTATTATTTTTATATAGTTTTATACAGCTCCTTTTATACCATGTTTTATTTTAAACCAAGGCGAGGGGAAGTCTGATTCTATGGTAGAGTAACCACTATTTATCACATGGCATAAAATTATTTGTCATAGATGCCTTGACATCTCCTCATTGAATTCTCATTGAAACCATTGCCAGTCAGTTCAAAAATCTATCATTTGACATTTTTGTTCTAGATACTTTGATGTACCAATCACTTCTCTCCTAATTTTATTGTTGCTTGTTCAGAATCAGCACTTGCAGTCATTGTTTGCCCAAAAAGAGGTTCTATTGATTTCAGTTTTCTTGCAAATAAGAATGCTTTCAATTGAAATGCTTACACTGTACACTACTTACATTGTCATTGAGTAGAGCTTTTGCCATCCACTTGTAACTGTAGATTCAGCATTAATTTTGATAGAATATCAGTGGACCCATGAAAAATGTCATTCCTATTTTCCATAAACCAACTATCTGTTCTAGGCATGAGCCTAAAATATCATACTGTATAAGTTCAAAAATCTTATAACAGCACTGGAAATATCATGAAATGTCTTAGCAGAATTCTATCTATGTTAAAAATAGGAATGTTTAAGGTCCTCCTCACAGAATACATTGGCTGTGGATGAGGCAATAGACCTCCGTGGTGGCTCCCACTTTTCTTTCCCTGGAATTTCAGATGTCCCTGATCCCACTGGCATTTCATAAACAAACAACACATTTTTGTTCCAGAACTTGGTTCTGCATAATTAGATTAGTTTGCTGTAAGGATGCCTATGATTTTAATAATGATTTTTATATAATTCCAATAGTTCTATCAAGATTGAGGAAGCTCATAAATATTTTAAAATAAATATAAATAGACATTGAACATTCCTGACAAAATAATTAGATGCCTACAGTTCTGTGAAAAAGCATTAGTCACCTTTCATATTTTTGGAACATTTGCCTGGCGTTGGTGCTGAAAGTTATCAGAAATTAATGTAAGTCAAACTAGTAGCGAGAGAGAGTCTGCGAAAACAAATGTTATCAACATTTGGTGCTTGTTTCTTTTATTTCATAAACAAAGTTATTCAACATGCATTGTACCAATGTTAAAAATGTTGTGTAACTGCTTGTATTACCATTAGTTCCACTAACTGCCACTGTCCACTTCCTGTAATTAGTGATCAGATTCTCAGATTGTGGTCTACTACTCTATGGCAAACTCCCTCAGTAACATTTGAGGATTTTTTAGCATGAATTTCTTCTTTTTTCAGATCTTGATACAAAATCTCTGTGGGGTTTAGATCTGGAGTTTTAGTTGGCCATTCCAAAACATTGAATTTGTTCTTCTTCATCCATTCTCTTATAGACTTGCTTGTATGATTGGGATCATTGTCTTGCTGCATGATCCACTTGCACTTCAGCTTCAGCTGATGGACAGATGGCCTGATACTCTTCTGTAGAATTCTCTGACACAAAGCAGAATTCATGCTTCCTTCAGTGATGCCACCGTATCCAGGTCCTGAGGCAGCCAATCATCCCAAAACCATGTCATCTTCACACTTCACAAGTTGGTATGAGGCTCAAAATGTAGAATATAGTCTTTCATTTTTCTAGATATAAAAGTCCCAGACTTTTTGATTCATCATTCCATAAAACTTTCCTCCAGGAATCTGGAGAATCAAATATGAGATGATCATCAGAGTTATTCTCAGTAACAGCTTCTACCTTGCTGATCTCTCATTTTTATCCAGTGCTTCTTTGACAATCGAATTATAAATATGTGTTATAACTAAAGCAAGTGAGGTTTACAGATCCCTGGATGTTGTTTCAGAGTCCTTTTTGAGCTGCACTCCTGAAGTGATATTGATAAGATGGCTACATTTCAGATGATTCACTATTGCCTGAAGTTTTCTCCATTTCAAGACAAGTCTCTTAGCCATGGATTGGTGAAGGCTTGTAGCTTTAGAAATGTTTATGTACCTTTTTCCAGACTGATAGGCATTAATGAATTTTTAAAGAACATCTTCAGAAATTTAATCTCAGTTAAATTTAATTATTAGACAAGATTTCTATAATCTTTGTGGTAAAAAATCATTTTCTGTGGTATATAGGGAAACCTTGTGAGATTTATATAGGACAGGCCATATTGCTAACCGAAGAACTCCCATTATGGGCCCTAGTTATCCATTTAATAGAATCAATTAAAAGGGGGCATATTTTTTTTATACTGGCACATTGCAAGTCAGATTACCGTCTCTGAAATAAATGAAACAAGCACTAACCTTTGGAGTTCTTTTTCAATCATTCAGTATCAGTAAAACCCTCATCAAACTTTGATAGTTTCCATGGATAAAAATATACAGTAAACAAGAGAATAGCTTTCACAGAATTGCATCAGAAGATGACAAGCATGACATAGAATCCTCCATTTGTATTCTCAGCAACTGCTCTTCAGAGGTTTATTGCTTCTGATATTGGAGGTATGTTGTCATCATAATTCATAGGCATCTGAAGTGCTGTTCTTTGGTCTTTGCTTTTGAAAACATCAACATTGGCAGTTATCATTGCATTTTATAGAAGCAAATTTTATCATTCAGTAATATATTGTGTAATGAATCTGCCACCATTCAACGTTGTTAGCCTTGTTACATTACAAGAGTTTGTGGCACTGATTTATAATAGTTACTCCTTCCTAAGCGGGCAGTTATAATCAGTGATGATAGGAATGGAGAGATCAAGCTGTAAGCTCATCCTTCAATGTATGATGCTTATGGGTCAACACCACCTGCTCCTATTAATATCTTCCGGAAGCTATTGGGAAAGATCACCTAAGGTCAGGTATAATTAGAATGCAGGTATTCTACATCTCCAATCCTGGGTTGAATAGACAATACCAAAATGTTATTACAGTGCCTGGAAATTATTAGAGCCTGGATAAGGAAAAGTAAAGGTTTAGGCTCAACCCCTACAAAAAAAATTGCTTGGGTTTAGAAGTTATCAGATTCCAAGGAGATTCCATTTGATCCTGAATAGTTTGTAGGAAGACAATGAAAACTTTGCTGTTCCAATATACCTTGGGGATTTTAATGCTCTTTCCTCTAATTTTGAAGTACTACTTTTATTCCTAGTATTTATTTGTGCAGCTGTATTTTTATTTTTGTATTATAATTTTTTAAATCTGATTTATTAAGATATGAATGCCACTCAGAATCATCAGCACATAGAATGGTATCTGACTGAAAGACATATTGAATTTGTTATTTGTAATTTGAGGAACAGGCTAACTATTCTATAGACTCTGTAACTATTGATACCATCTCAGGTACTAAAAATTTACACATGATTTCAGCTTTCATAGCTTCCATCTAAAACTTACCCCCCACACACACACACTCCCCTCCCCCCACGTTCCCACAGAAGGGCTGGCTGGCTTCGGTGTCACCTGGGCAGGCCTGGCCACACATCTGCCCAGCGGCGCTGGTGGGCCCGGCCTTCCTTCCTTCCTTCCTTCCTTCCTTCCTTCCTTCCTTCCTTCCTTCCTTCCTTCCTTCCTTCCTTCCTTCCTTCCTTCCTTCCTTCATTTCTCCTTCTCCCTTCCCTCTTTTCTTTCTCTCTCACTCTCTCCCTTTCTCCAAAGTCCAAACTTACGTGTTCTCCTTCCCCCGCTAGCCTTCTGTAAAGTGCAAACGGACACCGCATCCTACTTGTCTTCTCCAAACTCACGCCCACCATCTCTTCCAAAGGCCGTCTGCTCGCTCACTCGCTGTCTCGCTGCATTCCTGCCAAAATCTGCTTTTATAGGTTCCCCTCTCCCTGCCCAGCTCTCGCGGCTGTTCCCGCGAGAGCGCTGCTGGATTCGGTTTCCCTGCCCTTTCCAGTTCCCACTAGTAAGGTGCATGTGGAGAGGGGGAGGGGAGCATCCCTCTGGCACGCGTGCCGACGGCTCTGTGTGTCCAGTCTGGCATGCGTGCCATAGGTTCACCACCTCAGCCCTATACCATTTCAGACAAATGGCTGTCCAATCTCTTCTTAAAAACTTCCAGTGTTGGAGCATTCACAACTTCTGGAGGCAGGTTGTTCCACTGATTAATTGTTCTAACTGTCAGGAAATTTCTCCTTATTTCTAGGTTGCTTCTCTCTTTGGTTAGTTTTTATCCGTTGCTTCTTGTCCTGCCTTCAGGTGCTTTGGAGAATAGCTTGGCTCCCTCTTCCATTTATATTGGAACTATTTAAGAACAGATTTGAGAATACAATACACACACACAACACACACATATGATACAGATTTTTCTATTCCTTTTCTATACAGGAAATGAAAAAGAATGGAGCGGATAATGACTTTTAAGAAAAGAAAACAGAAAAAGAGTGAGGAAGAAAAAAAAAGAAAGATGATAAGAATTATAATATTTATAAAAGATTCTAAACCACTTCCAATCCTTTTGACAGTGGTTATAAATGTGAGAATAAGATTTTTAACTGGCTTTAAAAGTTTATTAAAGAATGCATCCTGCTTACCATTGTGTTAGCCTTTATTTTACATTTTCCTGTTTTCTAAATGTCGACCCAGTAATAATATTTAATCACACTTTGCTGTATTATAGTTAACAGCTTTAATAGGTTGGTACAAAAGGAAATCCACCAGTTTTGACACAGGAAGTAATTGTGAAATAAAAGACAGATTTTTGCTCAGGCTAGAATTAGTTCAGCAATTCAAAAAATAAGCAGTCACCTTGGATTCACATAACTAAAAGTGACACCCTTTCTTTGGCTATGGGCTAAATAGATCTTGTATAGTTGACTCAGATATTTCAACTGTCCATTGTGTTTGCTCTTCTGTTAATTAATCTGAGAATCGGTTGTTTTGCTTTGACATTGTCTCCAAGTTCATATTGTATGTGTTAAATAATGTGAGAAATTTAATAAGGTTTTTTTTTCTAAACTAAGGCTCATCAGATGGTTATCAGAGGTTATTTTTAAGAAGGAAAAAGTGACATGTAAATGTAGAAAGCTACAACAGGTTTATCTCTAATAGTTTTAGTTCTTTTAATTTCTGTTGTACTGAACTGTGATAGAATACTTGTGTCTGCATTTTCATGCTGCTGTTTTCCGTATGAAGGTTGCTAATGTAACTATGCTTGTATGAAAGACCTATTCAGACAATTCATATTGGTTAATGAAAGAGGTGTCCTGATAGTAGGCTGGAGCTGAATGCACAAATACATATTGGAGGGTATGGATAAGGCATCTCCCCACAAACAAAATACCCTCCAGAAAACAAAACCTCCAATATGGAGCAGGTAGTTGGGTAATGGTTTGAAAGGTTGCTGATTCCTTCATTCTCTGTCCCTTTTCTTCTTCCTTTCAAATCACATGGCCTAGTGCAGAGCTGAATGAAATGGGTGGAGTGAAATACTGTAGCTGTTGTGACCATTAAGTCTCCTCCATCTGTTGCTATAATATCAAAGTGTGAGTATAATCAGATATTTTCCTGAGCCAGTTGGTCTAATGGTTAAGGCACCATGATGAAAAGCGAGTTCTAGTCTTTCCTTAAGCATAAAAGCCGTCTGGGTGACTTTGAGTCAGACACTCTTCTCAGCCCAGCTCACCTCACCTCACAGGGTTGTTGTTATGGATAAAACAGGAGGAGGAAGTACTAGGCCCTTTTAGCTTCCTTGAGTTATTTCTAAAAATAGTAAAAGGTAGTAAGTAAATAAATAAATAATAAACTAAAATCTTGTTGGCTACAACTGGAAAGAGCTGTATTTTTTCCAAATCTTTTTATTATCACTGCAATCAAACTATCCCTTACCATTATTCAGCAGAATAGATAATTCTTTCTACTATATTAACAGTTTTGGATTACATACACTAATTAGCATGCTAACCCAGACTATTCCTAATCAGAATTTGCAACTTAAAGTATATTTTCCAAAGTAATATTAGAGAAAACTGCTCATAATAGTTCTTGTATATTTAAATCACAGATACAACTATATAAAGACAAGCAGGCAGAGTGAATGACTTTTATGAGACTGTCCAAATGCATAAAATATTTTCACTGACTCAGCAGTGATTCAGAACTAATACTGCCCTGTAGCAATAAACTTTGTTGGTTTTATTTGCAATTTAATTAGAATATGCCTGTTTTCATTAATAATGAAATGACAATCCGATTTCAATGAAATGGACAAAGAATGAAAAACTCTGGTATTGATTAAATTCAAAATAATTGGTTCTATTATTGGCTGTAAACTACACTGTAAATTTTCAGTTAAAAATGCAGAAAAAAGATTTTAAAAATCAGACATACTGTATATCGCCATGCTTAAAGTTATTGGGATGAAGATATAGTGATTCAGTGATGTAATGTTGAAGTCAAAATAAAGTATTTTACTGTGCTGAATAAAACTAATGGAAACATTCACTGGAGTAAGACAAATGGTGCTAAATGAGAAAACACACCATGAATTGCAAATGGAGCTGAGTTAATTTGTTGCTACAGTAGTGTTGCCCTACTGTTAAATGAAGACTGTGTAATTATCTTGCTGGCAGAGATAATGTCAAAACCTCATTTCTCCTTACATGCCTCGTTTTTACATGAGAGCTAATTGAGCTGCAAGGTGACAACTGATTATATATGGCTATCATTGGGGTCCTCTTGCTCAATTTGCAAATAATGTTATATTTCTTAAGAGATTACTTTTATATCACTCGTCAAATTAGAGATAGTAAACTTTGGTACTCTTTTTAGTATGTGCCCTGTAATCAGCAATATATTATCCTGAAAGATGCAATTTCCCCTCCCCCCCAGGTCTTGTAGTTAATTATTTATATATTTAAGGTGTGTCCACTTCTACCATGTCTTTCTGAATATCAACATGCAAGCTATAATGGCACCTTTATAATAACTGATAACTGTCAACTATTTAGCTACTTTCATGTTCTAGTTAAATCACTGAGATTTCCACTAAGATAATGCATATTACCTTTTAAAATTAAAAAAAATCTTTATTTTTCATGCAAGATGTTTGATAAACTTTTTTAAAAATTGTTAATCTATTTCAAGAGGTTTTCAAAAGCTTTTTCATTCTGTATTTCAGATTCTAACCTTTATGTTTATAAATAACAAATTTGCTCTTAATTTAATTTAATTTAATTTAATTGAAAAGTCTATTCTAGAATACAATCTTTGGTGCTGGTTATATGCCTAAGACAATATTCTATATTGATTGTGGTTTCCCCTTCCATTTACCTGTTGATCAGTTAGTTAATGAATTATTTCAATGGTAGAGAATTCTTTTGTTTGATTTATCTTTTATATTTTCTTCAAGGCAGCATATATAGCAGTGGTGGCGAACCTATGGCACGGGTGCCAGAGGCGGCACTCAGAGCCCTTTCTGGGCACGCGCACCGTCGCCCCAGTCCTAGGCCTTCAGCTGGGTTTTATAAAATCTTTTCGCTTTAGGCCTCTGCCACCGTGTGCCAAAAAAAAAAGGTTCAATCAATCAGTCAATTTCAACTTCTCACGGAAAAAAAAAATCTCGCAACGTTGGAATTGATTGATTGAACTTTTTAGTCCTACCCAGTCTGCCGTTACCACCGCAGCGACGCCCACCCAATGGGCCACGCCCACCCAATGGGCCACACCCACCCGGCACTCGATGATGCATAAGTGGGTTTTGGATTGCAGTTTGGGCACTCAGTCACTGATATATAGAGATCTACCTTTAATTTATCCTTATAACAATGTTGTGAAGTAGATTGGATTCAAAGTTATGAGTTTCTGTGACTTGGAATAAACTTGAACCTGGATTGCCCTGGTCCTATTCCCAAAACATAATCCATACACTACGCTGTGTTTCTTCTTCTATCATTCTCTAGCTTAGATTGAAAAAATTCTTAAATTATGGATCTTTTTTTAACCATTAATATACATAAAATGGTGAAGTCTTCAATGAATGTTTTATAGCTTAAGAACTTTATTCCTGAATGCAGTCAGCAATTGTTTGATCAATAGAAAGGATTATCAGAGGAAAGGAAAATCAGTTTAGATTTTATCCTCAGGAAGGCACTCATTCTTGATTTGCATTTTTTTTATTCTCATGTTTTGAACAAATAGGAATGAAAAGATTTATTTGTGTTCTTGTTTCTAACTCACAGTGTTGTAAAAACTTCATAATTTAATTTAGCATCATAGTAAAATGATGCTAAATTAAATCTTTGGAAATAATATATTTTTTCACCAATTTCTCCCTTTAGTGCAAGGAACACCAACTTCAGTAAGCTCATGCATGCTGTTTAAATTGCTGAATAAAAACTATTATTTTTTTCATGCTTGTATTTAACTTCTTTTTAATTAGTGGGAATTGTTTCATTTCCTCTAGGGTACAATTTTTAAAATCTTATGTTTTTTTTAAAAAAAACATCCAAAAAGAAACTTTTTCCTACAGTAACCTTTAGTGGACTTTTTTCCTTTTTTTTCTGCACCTTCTACCCTTTCTTTTCTGTTGTAATTATCTTTAATAAAATTGCTACAAATAAAAGGGTAATGGCTATCCTTTAGCAATGGCAACAAACAACTTGTTTAAAATTGATGATGTTCCTAATTGCTTATTAGAATAATACAGAAGGGATTCTACTGTATCTTCAACTGTACTCTAAAATGTTATCATTAAATTCTCTTCCTTCAAATATAAATTTTATATTAATTGATTCCATGCCAAGTTTTAATGAAAACAATGGTATGTTTTGTATATATAAATAAATAAATGATTGGGTATTTGAGATCTAAATTTAGCTTGTTGTAAAATAAATTGATATTTGAAAGAGTTATATTTAAAAAACTGAATAAAATATAAACAGGTGGGATACAGAAAACATTTCACTATTTTTGGGAAGCAAGTGAAATAGTTTAATCATTTCCTTTTTAGTTTTAATAACCTTGGAGAGGTTTTTTCTGAGCAAGTAAGAAAAATCTACAACTTGCTCATATGGGCTACAATTGAGTTGTGTGCCTGAGTTGCAATTCTTACCAATAATTTTAAAATGTTACAGAGTCCCTTCATTCTTTGTGCACATTGTTTGCCATTTTTGTTTATGGCAATTGAACAACTTTGAAAAACATTCATGATGTTTCCCTTCCAGTGTGAAATAGCAATATGGAACATAATATTAAAATGTTACAATATTTTGTAATATTTAGAAGATTTGAAGTTCTTTCTAACTTGGGAGATCAAACCTATACTAAATTAATTGCACGTAACTCATTTGAAGTGATCTTTATATTTTCAGTTGGACTACATTGTGACTTGCAGTTAAAAGTTTCAGATATTTCATTGATACAATATTGTAAATATGAAATATATGTCAGCATTTAAGCATTTTTGTAATATGAACAGGATATTGAACTTCCAGATACCACAGAAATAATAACTGTGTGGTAGAAAATGAAAAATAGCTTCAAGGGCACAATTCTTCACCCCCTGGATTGATATTGTAGAGACCCATAGGATTATTCAGATTCTTACGCCAAGCACCACAGAATTTTGTATTGGAGATTCTCTCTCCCAATTTTGCAGATAACATCTTGATAGGGAAATAACATCCTCACAATGCTCTAAGGTGGTATAGAGAAGGGGCAGGGGAATGATACGTGGAAAAATGGTTCAGAATCTACCCCTCACCTAACTTCCAGCGGAATAGGTGGGGGCAGGGATTTAGACAAACCTTTTAAATGGTTTAAGCCTTGATTACTTTTAGAAAGCAAGTGAAGGAGTTGCCAGGTTACATCCAACTGAGTGATCCAATAATATGGAATTGTTCTCCCCATGAATTTCTAGCTTTTGTTCTAAGAGGAAAATTACCTACTTTATGTTTGCCATGAATATTTTTGACTCTATCATGCTTTTGTTTTCAAGGATTTCTGATAACTTATTTTAACACAGTATTCTATTTCTGAATACTAGTTTCTTCTTTCCATTTAATTTGTGAAAAATATAGATGAGCATATCTTAGAATGTACATATGATGCCTTCCTCACAATTTAGGAAACACCTATTCTCATGGAAGAGGAAATGTGTGTCAAAAGGTGTAATTTTCAGCAGATAAAAGTACATGTCGCTCATTAAAGAAATTGTTTATATTTGTAATATAGTAGATGTAATGTGTTACATTAAAGAATATTATCCTAATAATCTGCATTTCTATTGTATTCATATGTACTTTCCATTATCTTCTGAAGCTGAAACCAAACAGCATTAAGTTTTTAATACTTGCTCTTTTTTTAACCAATTGTGTTTCTCCCATATTTCAAGACTGTTTATTATTTGAGCAATATAAGAAAATAATCTAGAATTTCAATTGGGTTAACACCAACTTTTATTTACCCAAAAACAGTTTTGGTATTTTACAGCAAACATTTCTCCTGATGCAGAGAGCTCTCTCAACAGTGGGCTGCCCTAAGTGCTGACCTCATAATTTCAAGAAGCAGGTGGAGGTGGCAATTATAGCTATGGCCACTATCTTGAACCTTCTGTACTAGATGATGAATTGCAAATGGCTGGCCTAGTGCACAACAATAAACTCAAATAAATCTTCAATGTGTAATAATGACAAGACTGAAAGACTGGCAGCTATAACAAGGCTGCTTTTGTCACCCACTTTACTGTAGCCTTCATATCCATCATTATCAGCTGGAGCTAGCTCAAGAGCTGGACAAGAAGGTCTGAAGAAGGATGAGTTGTTTGCACTGAAGCGTCCAGTAGGTCCCATCTGGCAGAGAGTAAATGGGATTTTTTTTTCCATTCTGCCTGTTCAGTGGGCCAGAGCTGTCCATCATTTTGGGCAGAGATCTGATTGCATCATGCTGTGGGACAATATGGCTCAGTTGTTTAATATAGCACTGATAATCAAAATAACAGAGTATTGCATTTTTATTCATATTACTATTTTTCCCAAAATTATATAGCAAAAGCAGTGTCCTTAAATTATGTTTAAACACTGATGTCCTACACATGCATATGCAATTACTATTATATACTTCTAGAGAGATGACATTATTGTCATCTGTTTAGAGATATTTGGAGATTTCCTCAAACACAACAGACATTGTAAATGCTTCTTCAATTTGACTAAGCCTGTAGCAAATTTCAAAAAGCAATCCTACATTCTATTTGGGTAATTGTTTTATTGTATCAGAACTCTATTCTTGCCTTCAGTCCAAAAGCAGATTGGTTGAGTTCATACCATAAATTAGCTTTAATATATTAAAGCTGAGCAAAGCATTTGAAGGGAACCTCCTCAGTGTCCTTTCCTTGAAACACTGAAGTAGCTACATCCCTTGGAAGCAGCTTTGAGGACTTTTTAAAGTTTTTATTAAATGACTAGCTGTACCCAGCCACACGTTGCTGTGGCACAGTCTGGTTAAATGGAAAAGAAAGAAAAGAGAAAGCGCACGTATGTGTCACAGGTGTGACATCTATATAATAGTAGGTATATAAGAACACGCGCGTATTCGAATGCAACGTTGTGTCAGAATTTCAAAGCAATCCGTGAAGAACTTTCGGAGATTTAAGATTTTGAACAAACGAACATTTACATTTTTATTTATATAGATAATAATAATAAAGTTGGAAGGGACCTTGGAGGTCATCTAGTCCACCCCCTGCTCAGGCAGGAAACCCTATACCATTTCAGACAAATGGCTGTCCAGTCTCTTCTTAAAAACTTCCAGTGTTGGAGCATTCATAGCTTCTGGAGGCAGGTTGTTCCACTGATTAATTGTTCTAACTGTCAGGAAATTTCTTCTTAGTTCTAGGTTGCTTCTCTCTTTGGTTAGTTTCCACCCGTTGCTCCTTGTCCTGCCTTCAGGTGCTTTGGAGAATAGCTTGACTCCCTTTTCTTTGTGGCAACCCCTGAGATATTGGAACACTGCTATCATGTCCCCCCTCGTTCTTCTCTTCATTAAACTAAACATACTCAATTCCAGCAACCGTTCTTTATCTGTTTTAACCTCCAGTCCCCTAATTATCTTTGTTGCTCTTCTCTGTACTCTTTCTAGAGTCTCAACATCTTTTTTACATCGTGGTGACCAAAACTGGATGCAGTATTCCAAGTGTGGCCTTACCAAGGCATTGTAAAGTGGTATTAACACTTCATTATCCCTCTATTAATGCAGCCTAGCACTGTGTTGGCGTTTTTGGCAGCTGCAGCACACTGCTGGCTCATATTTAAGTGATTGTCCACTAGGACTCCGAGATCCCTCTCAGATTGTGCATGTGCAGAGAATTCATTACTTTGTCAATAGACCCACTAGAGGTGCTCCTCTTTATAAGCATGAGAAACCTCTGCAAGCAGCTGTGTCACATCTACTACTGGATGTGGTTACTTCTATAGTTTGCAATGTTCTTCCCTTGTGCCAAATCAGTTCATGAAGTGCCTTTTTAGATATTTTGCCTCACACTTATTCAAGTAAAAGCTTGAAATAGGGAGCCTTGCAGAAAAGAAATTGGGTTGTTTCATGCAACTGTAGATAGAGCAGGGTTTTGTTATGTCCTCTGGGTCAGTCATATGCTCCAGTTTTGTATTATCCTACAGATCTCATCTGTTAAGAGGATGAGTTTAGCATACGATCCACTGTTTCTTCTGCTTTTTTTGCACAATATGTACCTTCAGTCATTTGATAATTTTTCAATTCTGGCCTTGATTGCATTAGTTTGAATAACTTGCTTTCCCCTCAGTTTTTGTAGAAATTAGTTATGTGATATTTTTCCTTACCAATATTATGTTTATATTTTTATTATATTATTTCAATATTGATATTTTGTTTTCTGCTCATTCAATAAGTTCTAATTTTTAACTTGCATCAGTGCTCTTCTTTGGTGTCTTTACATAAATAGCCAATTTCTTTCAGTTTGACTTGAAGTAAACCTCTGCCTCCTATTTCAGTGAGTCAAGTATTATCTATCAATATCACTATAGGATGTAATATATAGTGCATAGTCATTAGTTTTCTTGTTTTTTCTGTCCAAACAGTCTAGTTCAGTTTCTGAACATTTTTTCTAATTTATTTTTGTTGGAGAGAGACTGGTGGAGCCAGGGGGAAGAGTTAAGCAGGAAATTAGTCTAGTATCCTGACAAGGCACAAAAGGGCAAAGTCCAACCCCTCTTGAATGCTATTGAATCCTATCCAAAATCAGAAAATTGAATTCTTCACATGTGGAGCTGGTTGTTCACACCTAACAATTTTAAATATAATAGTTATTGCATAATTATTTGTGAATAATTATTCATATTTTAATTACTCTGTGCTTCTAGAATAAAAGGTTGCAGTAATTTATTTACTTAGTTTATTCAATTATATGGTTACCCATCTCAACAAACCTGCCCATCTCAAGAAAGTGATTATGGGAGACTAACAAAAATTGAAAACATCATATCAATACCAAAATAAATGCATAGTACATAAGTACATAAAGAGTCTAATCCTTAATATTTTTATTAAGTATTATTATTACTTATTACTATTACATAACTATCTAGAGACAGTGATAGGTTGGAAGAGGGCCAACATACTGAATAAAAGGCAATCTTTGAAAGCAATCTAGAAGCTGCAGCTTGGACAGAATTACCGTGACATTGATACAGCACTATATCTGGCTTCCTCTGAGTTGCCAAACTCAATTTCAGGCACTGATAGTACTCTGTAAAATCCTAAATGGCTTAGGGGCCAAGAACCTCGCTACCATTCATCCTGTGCATTAAGTACTTCTACGTAGTTCCATCTGTACAGATCTGAATATAACCAATTAATAAGTTTTGTAATGCCATATACCTCTGTTCAATATTATAGCTTTAAAATAGGGTGAAATTAAAAATGCATACATTAGAGAACAATTTTTGTACCATTAAAGTTTTACTATTTTGTAAAACGGATCTGTTAAAAACTTTAGTTTTATTTATTTAATTGAATTTACATAATTGGTCATCTCACGGTGGTGACTCTGGGCAGCTAGCACAGTTCAAAACATAACCAAGAGTAAAAATTAAATAACTGCCAGCAAAAGTAAAAACAAACAGTTGAACTATGATTCATATAACCAGTATGACGTTTTAGCCAGTAAGAATTTACTCAAATAAGACAGTTCTGACTTGAAGAACAGAATAAATAAAAATCATTAAATGCAGAGTTCTAAGTATTTCCATTCAGTAAATCCTGCAGAGTTCAAAGAGGTGGGTGCGTTTAAGTTTGTAGCATAGAGCAGGTGACATATTCACACCGTTTTATACAGCTAATCCCTTTGTATAAGCATTCATAGTATTCTGTTGTACTGTAGGCTTAGAAACTATCAAATGAGCTGTGAGCTCGGCAGTATTAAACTATCAACAGAGATGTGATTTAATTTGCTTTATAGAATATAAGAACACATATTGTGGAAACCACAAACAATCAAGTAATCAAGTCTTTCTGGTTATCTGTTGCCACCATTCCTTGTGCACAGAGATTCTCACTGCAGCTATTACTATAAAACGTTCCCTAAGTACATAAAGGCTCTAATCGTTAAGATTTTTATTACCAGCCACCCATACAGAGCTGCAAATTGCCTTGTTTCAGATTTATTATGTATTACTCCAGAAATTCTATAAAGATCAAAAGAACTGATTACAATGTTGACCTTTGCATTAACTCATCTGAATTTAAATTCAAGTGTTTGATTTGGGAAAATAAGTCCATTTATCATAGGTCTGCTACTGAGGGGATTGTGTAGCCCTGATTGGGAGTCTGAAACCAAATTCATTTATTGAACATGGGCTTGAAAATTGTTTGTAGGACAAGAGAAACAAAAGTTTGACCTGTTATTCTAGTGTGTCGAGGGAACAATGTAGCAGTTGCCCTTTTCAAAACATTTAGTGGTCAATCTGTTTCAGTATTGCATGTGAAGATATATGATATTAATAATTAAGACAGGGACACATAATTTTCAACAGGCAAATCATAATTAGGCTTAACACAAATTATCTTTTTTAGATGTGAGAAAAAGTAATACAATATAAAGGTTACAGCTAAAAGATGTGGTAGAAAGGAATTGGCACTGTGAAGTAGTGGAACTATATTTTCTCTCTGATAGTATGCATTTACAATATATTTCTATTGCCCATAATTTACAGCATATGCAGTATATATGATTAATAAATACATAAAATGTAGTGAGGATAATATCCATTCCTTTATCTTGAAACATTCACCAAAATGTAAGGCAAAAGATGAAAGTGGAGATCTTTTTTTAAACTAAAACTAATTATTAATTGTTTTAAATGCTCATTTCAGGATGGGGGAGTACATTATGTATTTTAAATGCACTCAATTTCATTTGCCAAGTATAAAGTCTATAAATGAAAAAGAAATATTGGCAAAACTCAAACAGATATTATATTGAAATGATTGAAAAAATAGGAAATTCAGAGAATATGAATATGTTGAAGGACTATGTATTCCTTCAACATATTTTTGTGAAGTGCTTGTCTTAAGTTAATAAGTGAATAAACTCATTTTCTGTCTAATTATTCTGTCCATTGCATTTTCTAGGTCTTCTTATTTTTCTAGGTTTTCTTATTTGTTTCTCCCTTCTTTTTTCCATGCCTTTTTTCCATTGAGATAGTAGATTGTAAATGTAAATTAGGTCCATTTGTGTGTTTTTGTGGAGAGGAGTTCTATTTTCACATATTCTTAAGTACCAACTTGTGAAAAAATAATATTTATGTTTTGTTCTAAAGATGAGCAATTCCAAAAAGATGTCCATAAAGCCTAAAAGTGGCTTTTTCCTCTGCATTTCTTTTTCCCCTTAAAGGGTGTGAAGCAGAAAGACTTTGAATAAAACATCTCTGTGACATACACACACACAAAAATCTTATTGGTGTTTGTAGATGTGACGGGTCAGATGTCTGTCAATAGTGAGGTACTAGTACATGGCATGACAGCATGTTTGCTGGGTACTCTGTCATGCTATTCTGTCCATGAACAATTTAATGAAAAGGAGAAGCAGGTGGAATCCGAATCTGATTTCTAGTGTGAAATAAGCTTGCCTTGTTGCATGGTTTATGGTGATTTAGAACTGTCAAGGCACTTTCAACAGCTGGTAAGATGGACAGGTTTTACTAGCAAAACTGAGCCACATTCTAACCGAAGGAGCTTCATGAAATGTTTTGAATGTATCATAGTACTATTTGGGAAATTGAGTAGTATCTATATGATATTGTATTGCTGCTAAATCTCAGTGTTTTGACAGAAGAATATATTATTATTAATATGATATATATTTCACTTTATTTTTGAAAAAATCAAATCTGGATATTTCAGATCCTGCATGCATGACAATTCATTAGCTGCAAATGTGCTTGGCTATTTCTTGCTTGCAAAATCTCAGATTAGGATCAATTTAAAATTTCACAGCACATGTGATAGACTACAGTTATCAATATTCTCAAACAGATATGCTGCTGCTTTAAAAAGCAGTACACATCGTCATCTTGCTATTTTTTAGGTAAATCTGTCATAAAATTGAACATATCTTCTTGCAAAGTATACATAACTACTTTCAGCTTGAGAGCCATTCCAGTGTTTACATTCATGTTAAGGACAGCATTGTGGGAATTTTAACAGATAACCGGAAGGCTTAAAGTACCTGTTTTATCCTTAGCACACACAACCTTTTTGTAAAGGATAAAAAAGAATTTGTATTTTTAGGATCACAGAATGGATGTAAAAGGGCTGCTCGTTTTGTATCCTTGGTTCTGGGCTTTTAGCTGTCTTTCTGTGATTGTGAAAGCATTATTGATTGAATTGGCTAAGTAGTGACATCATGAACATTGGGCTTTGGACTTTATCTTAAAGCAGTGGTTCTCAACCTGTGGGTCGGGACCCCATTTGGGGTCGATCGACCATTTCATGGGGGTCGCCAAGCAAGGCTGTCCGCCATTTTTTGTTCGCCATTTTTTTTGTCCGCCATTTTTTCCCCTTTTCCAGCGGGTGCCTTACCTCCCTTGAGCTGGGCCAGCTGGTGGTCGGCCTGCTCCGTCTCTGCCGCTTTCCAGCTACGCCTCGGCCGGCGCAGGGGGCAGAACCACGCATGCGCGGCGCTCCCGGGCAGGGAAAGTCCTCGACTTACGACCGGTTGGGTAGTCCTCGACTTACGACCGGTTTAGTCCTCGACTTACGACCGGTTGGGGTCGCGGCATTAAAAAGGTTGAGAACCACTGTGGACTTAAAGTCATGTTTAAGTAAGTTCTATTAAAGAACCATTTTGAACTGGCAGGAAACTATCCAGCAGAGAAAGAATAGTCCCTGTACATTAAACAGAAAATAATGTCTTTAATATATATCTAAAGAAGAGGCTACATTTATCTTCACTGAACTATATTTTAAATACAAAGCTCTTCTGAAATATAACTGCTAGCTATCAGTGAACGATTAGCTTCTTGAATGTTGTCTTAAATGTTGTCTTAAAGCATAATGGTAGCAGGTAATCATTTGATTTAGATGAAAAGACAAATAATACTATGGCAATGAATATATAATTCTCCCTAATTTAGCAGCAACTCAGAGTTAAGATATTGAAAATTCCTTTAGAACAAGATTATGATCCCTTTTTTCTTGTGAAAGGAGATCCTTGGCCTTCAGTAATGTACTTCAGAAAATGGTTAAGGACAAAGCAAAAGTGTTATATATAACACTTGTTATATGTTATTATATAAAGATTACCGAATAGGGCTGGGAAGTAGCTACTTGATTTAGTTATTTTCATATAAAATCAATTCATTTCTTCTATCTGGAGCAGTTGTTCTAACATGATTAAGCAATCTCGCTCTTTTCATAAACAATAAAATCAACCTTGAGTTACTTATCAAGTAATATAAAGTAATGAAGGTGGAATCAAAAATATCTTTAAGAAAACCCCTGTCACATCATGGACTGGGGTAAAGCTTTCTAGTATTTTTTTAATTAGAAGGTAATAGTATAATTCTGCTTTGGAACTTAATTTGGAGGTCATGTATGTTCATAGTGGATAATATATTTTTCCTAAGAGTACATATAATTGTAAACTATTGATGAATTAAATAGAATTAATAATTCAAAAATTATTGGGCACCCATTCCATTTAGTCTAATTTTTTCCCCCAAAGTAATCCCTGTTAACTATCTAAGGCTTCATGTATAGCAAACTTATTTTTAAATAGATTCCAGCACAACCTGTGTGATTTGCTTTCATGTTACATTGTTAAAATCAGATTGTAAACATTCAACATTATTTAATGTTTCTAAATCCTCCAATACATTTATTTTTGTATGCCTTATACCACTTTTTTTTTAAAAAAAATATTCACCGATAGAAAGGTTTTTATAAGCAATCCCTTCCCTAGCGCTCTCCTTTTGTGTGGTATATATTTCATGCTAATAATCAAGGATTACTGTGGGTCAGCATGTCATATCCCAATGGTGTCTAGTGAGATGGAAGGTTATCTTATATGTCAGCTAGATAACCCTGTGAACAATTTTGAGCAGTCAAGATAATGGGACTGAATTCTGAAGCAAAGTAGAATTCTAAAATAAGGCCAGAAATATCCCAGAATACCATGCTCTGTGTCTGCAAAATAATATTTCTTACAACTACAGTCACCTTTTGGCATCATTAGTCATTTAGGTCTGACAACATTCTCCCTAACAGGGTACAATTAAGGGAATGGTAGAATCAAGTGCATACTCCCATAGTGAACAAGAGAACAAACCTTAAGTCCTGACAGTACTTACTTAAAACTAATTTCCATTAAAAGCAAATACATTATTTCAAAGAATATATATTTAGAAGTAGAATAGTTTATATGATACAATTATATGATACAATATTACATTGAAGGTATATCTTCCATACAGGAATCTTTGTGTTTTAGAGCAAAATTGACAAGATTTTTCACAGGGGTACATTGATGTAACCATTTGCTATATGTAATCAGGAGAGTTACCCCTAAATAAGCCTTCCTTTGCTATCATACCTTATTTTTTATTTTTTATTTAATACATTTTATTAAATACAAAGGAAAAAAAAGATTTAAAAACATTGAACGTAGTGTATCATCTTATCATATCATTGATTAGATCTTTCAATAAATATTAACAAATATCTTGCGACACCTTAAAAACTGACATGTATTATGTTTTAAGATTCTGTGGATTATAATCTGTTTCATCAAATACAACTGAGTATTATCCTTATTTGACAAGCATAATTTCTTGGCATTGGTCATCTAATGGTGGCTTGGAGTTATTTTATATTGGCATCAATTGTACCTGCTTCCAGGTGTTTCTGATTTATAACTTACTGTATTAATCCAATAAGACTGAGACATTCACTATATTCTGTCCTGAAATAAAACATGAATAGGCAGATTTGTTCAAGTTGTATTGTCCTGTATAGATCCCAGGACTTGGATTGGATTGGATGTTTTCTTTTGCTTTGTTTTTGTACATAGGACTTTCCTCTAAGTGCAAAAAGTACACAGTAACACACTACAACATTTAAAATAAATAGGAATTTTGTCCTTCATTTTAGTTCAAATTTTTTTATTATAATACACCAGTGTCGATCAAACAGGAATTCAGCCTAAAAGCTCATCACTTCTTGATTGCTTATTGCAATTATGAAAAGTAAGAAATGGTAAGACTAGATATATAGAAGATTAGATTCAAGTTGTTTCCTGAGCTTGCTTTGTTTGTAAGTATAATAGCGACACCAAAACAAAAACAAAAGTTGAGTAATTGGCTGCCATCTCCCTGCTTTATCATCAGTACTAATTTGAATTTACAAGTCTCTTCTTTGAAAAAAAAAATATAAAATGCACTTTGCATTTCCTCTTTATACTTCTATATAAATGATCTTGTTCATGCCTTAGTATTATAGAAAGAGATTACATACAGAACATCGATAGCATCTTGAAATGAATAAACTTTGTAGGTGATAAATGAAACAAGCCTCATACAAAGGTACCGTATTTCTCTTCAGCTACTCTGAAAGTGCTATCATAATAATAGATGACAAGGTGACTTATGTAGCCCTTGGTCAGCCAGTAGAGGCCACTCACTGCGTGCTACATAAAGCTGGACACTGATTTGGCAATATATTTTTCCTTCTTTATGTCTCTATATACTCACTCTAAACATAGTACAATTACCTCGTCTGAGCCTGCCAACATCTTTCTAACTTTTTTGTTGTTCTTCACATCAAGATTTTTACTCTAACTGAATAAACTGAACAGAATTGTTTAATCACAGCTTCCATATTCTTTCTGTATGGCAGCTTTCTAGGATTGTGTAAATACATTTGTCCATTTGCATGTTATGTGTAACATTATTCTGAATTTTAAATTTTAAATGATTAGAATTTGTGCGTCTTAGCCAAAACTTATGTCATAGCATATTTTTTCTGCATGTTCAACTCTCCCAAAGGTATATTTTAAAGAGTGACTCGTTAAAAAATTTCTGAATAATGTCTGTATACTTTGAAATCAACATGTAATTTTGCCCACATACAGATAGTCTTCGACTTACAACCATTCATTTAGGGACCATTCGAAATTACAGTGGCATTGAAAAAAGTGACTTATGACCATTTTTCATATTTACAATTGTTGCACCATCCCCATGGTCACAGGATCAGAATTCAGACACTTGGTAACTGGCATCTACTGTTCCAGGGTGATCACCTTTTGAGGTCTTCTGACAAGCAAAGTTAATGGAGAAGCGAGATTCACTTAACAACCATGTTACTAACTTAACAACTGCAGTGAGTCACTTAACCACTGTGGCAAGAAAGGTCATAAAATGGGACAAAACCCAATAATTGTCTTGCTTAGCAATGGAAATTTGGGGCTCAAATGTGGTCATAAAAGTTGAGAACTACCTGTATTTAAATTTGCCAGAATGCTCTGACTTGGAGCTGAAACATTTGAAACCCCAGTTTACTTCCAAATAATATCATATATGTCTTCACCACCTACAAATCCGTAAATCCACCACAATCGCTCAGTTTTTACAACTGCTGATAGCATCAAGAATAAGTTCTTACATGTTCAAGAGGAGAAAGACTGCACTGAATTTTTATTCACTTCCCAAGTGGAACAAAACTGTTAGGAATAAACGCAAGCAAAGGAAAAGCTTCTCCCACCCCACCCTAAAATATTTTTTGATATGTGGAAAATAATCTGAATAACATTCAACTGCTAACTGCATAAAACATGCTTTTGTTTTGTGTACATTGTGTTGGTTTGTAAATTGTGTTTTGTTTGGTGTTCATATTTTCCTTATCCTTTCCAATATATCTAAATGACTTTTCATGGAATTTCCACATTTATTAAATTATGGATTATGTAGTTTGGCAAGCTGGGGCTTAGAAACATTTTTCTATAAGTATGGCTAGAGGTAAACAACCATTTTTAGTTCAGAAAATAGCTTCTGCTTCTGTCAACACATTGTTTATTTTCTCCATGAGATAAAAAGTTCAGTTTTCTGATATTTGTACCAAGATAAAGTCAGTAAACAAGATTAATATAGTGTGGAAAAGGTTGTCAGCAGCCCTGGCAAAGGAAATAAGTTGCCTGTACACAGAACATACTGTAAACTGAATAAAAGTGTCAGGTCCACCATGAGATAATGTGATCATGAACCTCTAACAAAGCATGACATAGGCACAGTCGGCTTTTCTTATAGCCACAGTGTAGAAAATGGATTACTATATTCCAGGGATACCCACTGGAATAGCATGAAAACCTCATTTTGAGTTTAATGCAGGATGTAACTCTAGAGCTACGCCAAATGTTTACCTGCAATGTTAAAATAACTGTTAAACTGTTAATGTTATAAACAGTCAATCATATCAGTTACTATGATTTTTGTATCATTGATATTTCATAACCACCAATTAACCTTTCATAGGTTAGTTTATATTATTTTAAAAAGTAAGGAGATCTAGGGGTAAGTAAGTAAGTAAGTAATGTGAAATTACAATGCACAGAAATATATTTGTATGTCCTTCTTGCTTAGTGAAATTTAACATTTCAGGAAGTATCAGCAATTTGTCACCATTTTTAACAAAAAATAAACATGCTGTTATGTTATGTCTGGATGCTTCTGTTCTGTTCCAGAAACCCTGACACTAGACCACATAAATGTTTCATTATCAAAAATTGATAAATTGTACCATTTGTAATTCTGGGGATTGAAAATATTAGAGGTTGCTCTTGTTTATACCAGTTCAGAATCCAATTGTCTACTGCCCCTGGTAGATGGGCTGACATTACTGAAAACTGTCGATGAGGCAATTACAATTCTACATCAGGGATGAAGAACTCCATCCCATAGCTGTCTGTTTTGTCTCCAAGCACAACCTTCCTGCCTTCACATAGAGAAATGGGCTCATTTTGATACCAAGTCTTGGGTATAATTTGGTATAGGAAGTTTGCTAACTGTGCATATACATTACCATGGGAAGTTTTCTAACTTTTGGTCATAATTTTGAAATTTTCCAAGCATGTGTTTGACCTACACCACTGATCATATTTGTTATCCTACATTTTATTCTGCATTTAAATCTTAAATAAATCCCTTCTCTGTAGCATTTTATGGATTGTTTAGATCCTGTGTAGAAGTGAAGTTATTAAAAATTGAAACAGCACAAGGACTTCATTGACTATTTTTTTAGTGTCATTGGGGTGCATTGTAATTTCACATTACTTACTTACTTATCCCTAGATCTCCTTACT
Source organism: Protobothrops mucrosquamatus (assembly GCF_001527695.2). NCBI lineage: Eukaryota > Metazoa > Chordata > Lepidosauria > Squamata > Viperidae > Protobothrops > Protobothrops mucrosquamatus. The sequence goes on along the minus strand of NW_015386252.1, from coordinate 355,458 downwards.
TTTAAAATAATATAAGCTTAGCTATGAAAGGTTAATTGATGGTTATGAATTGAGTAATGCATCTCTAAGAGCCACTATGTGCTCTCTTCATTCTGGAGTCTTGGGTAGCAGAAAAAGCTTAATTATAAATAGCCCTTGTGGTTTTCTATCCCCATTACTGCTATACAATGCAGTATTTTATGCCCATCCTTTGGATGTTCATTGATAATTCTGATAACTTCTTCAAAATAATATAGAAATACAGCAGACTGGAATAGCCTTGCTAGAATATACTATGGACTGGGTCTGCTCAGGATATCTTATATTCAAAGAAGCTTGGTATACAAACTGGTATCTCCACAATCAGCATCTGTAAAAATAATGATGATGATGATGATGATGTTGGAAGGGACCTTGGAGGTCATCAAGTCCAACCCCCTGCTCAGGCAGGTAACCCTATACCATTTCAGACAAATGACGGTCCAGTTTCTTCTTAAAAACTTCCAGTGTTGGAGCATTCACCGCTTCTGGAGGCAGGTTGTTCCACTGGTTAATTGTTCTAACTGTCAGGAAGTTTCTCCTTAGTTCTAGGTTGCTTCTCTCTTTGGTTAGTTTCCATCTGTTGCTTCTTGTCCTACCTTCAGGCGCTTTGGAAAATAGCTTGACTCCCTCTTCTTTGTAGCAGCCCCTGAGATGTTGGAACACTGCTATCATGTCCCCCCTCGTCCTTCTCTTCAATAAACTAGACATACCCAATTCCAGCAACCGTTCCTTATATGTTTTAGCCTCCAGTCCGTAATCATCTTTTTTGCTCTTCTCTGTACTCTTTCTAGAGTCTCAACGTCTTTTTTACATCGTGGTGACCAAAACTGGATGCAGTATTCCAAGTGTGGCCTTACCAAGGCATTGTAAAGTGGTATTACATTGTAAAGTGGTATTATTAAATATTTTTCATGCTTTAAATACTTTTAAATTCCAATACACAACTTATAATACTTGTGATTCTTTTAGATTACTACAACAGGCTCATGTAGTAACAAAAAAGCCGTGCTTTTATCCCAAGAATTCCATCACCATGAGTAAGTGTCTATATTATTTTTTCATTATTTCTTTTAGCTTCCTTTGCATATCTCCCAGTTTGAATTATATATTAAATTTCATCCTAATTGGCCAGTCAAATCTCAGAATTCTGGCCACATGAAAGTGCTGCTCTTTCCAGTATTTTTGTGGAGAAACGTATGTGTTAATTTTAAAGCAGCTCAATTCCTTGAGTGCATGTATTTTTGTTTTTTTCCATCCTAGAATCAGAATGTTACCTGAAGATAAAGGAAGCACAGTATCTTATCTGGCTTAGGTCTGTCCAGATGTACTTTCTTATTTCTTTGCTTTTGCTTTTGAAATAAGAAATGGGATAAAAGGAGAGTGATTTAGAGAAGTGCACGAGCTGCTTTGAAACATTTCACAAACCATTTTGTGACATATTTAAAACTAGCAAATTGATTGTGGAATAAGTGTTCCAAGTATTAGAATCGCCTGCAAGAAATATTGGAAATTAAATGCAAAATTCTACCAAGTATGACAATTAAATAAAACTATATATGTATGTTAATTTGAGAGTGATGATAATACTGTGTCGTGGTATCATTTAAGTCACTCAAAATTGTAGCAATTTTAAAAAGCAACTAGTGATACCAAAATGTGCTTAATGCTTCTTAGGTTTCTCTCCTCTTGCTAAAGCTCTGATTATCTTAAGTAACCAAGCTGATTGAATTGGGAAGGGAAAAATAATACATGTTTTTCATTTTAAACTGTGGTATAGTTCTCAAAGTATTCTATAATACAAAAAATAGACATGATACCACAATGGAATGTATTGTAGAAACACTGAAGGTGCAGTTCTATGTACATGAATTGTATTGAATATCATTGAAATCTATAGCTTTAATTCTGATTAAACTTTCTCTAAATGATGTGTATATGTGTGCAAAAGTATTAAATCCAAAATGCTAATAATATATATAAATATTTCTATTAGCCATCAACATTTCTGCAAAGTTTTTCCACTTAGGCTGATTAAATTTGACATTTCTGTAGCCCAAACATAGCGAAAAGTTTATCAGATGTATTATGTAAAGAATTGCAGAATGGCATGCTGCTGTTTAATGTATATTCACTTGCTTAAACAGTAGTAACCTGAGGAATGAGATACAGTGCTATGAAAACTATTATAGACCTTGAGTGTTCTGTAAAATATCCTATTTAAATAAATCATAGCCAAAGGCTACTTTTTTCTGGTGGACAATAAAATACCCAAGAGCACGCACAGGCTGGTCATATGACAGCTCATGCTTCAGTTAGCTGTTACTAACCCCATTTTTTCCCCTTCCCATAGCCATTGGTTTAGCCCTGCGGCTAGAAAAGAACATAGCCAGGTAAGAACCACTTTGATCAAGAACATTTTATTTTATATATTTGAAGGAATTTAACTGTCACTTGTCTGGAGAAATAGGGACACCGGTTTGTAAAAGAAGGAACAAAATCTCCTGATTTTGTATTGAAAATGATTGACTGAAGATATTTAGCAGCAAATAGCTCATTATGAAAGCCTCCTGGGTATGACAGGGTAGAGCTGGCAATTATCAGCAGTTCTTTTTGCTCAAAGAATGTTTCAATCAAGTGTGCAAGTGGATATGTGTTCCCTTGAGAAATAATTCAAAGAGCAATGTAGGGAAACAGGGCCATGTGTATTATCTCCAGATCTATCAGCTCCACCCCAACTTTTCCACACTGAGAATTCTCCCTGTGTTCACAAAAGTTGTATGGTCGTACTAAAAAGAAGCCTGTAAAAAATTCCATTTAATTTCAGGCTGCTTCAGTATGCATAGCAACACATATATTACCAAGTCACTATGAAGACGCTTCAAGTCTCTAAAACTGATAATGAATGAAACGCTTATCATGGAATAGATAGGAAAAGGAGTGGCAGGGATGTTTCAGGGAAGATAAGGGAATCTTTCCTGATCACAGTGTTCCACAACTGCAACAGAGTAGAATTTACAAAATAACGTTCATAAGTATATTAAAAGGATTTTGTTTCCTGAGTCATAGATTTAAAATTATTATAGACTGCTTCTCAAAACAATAAAAAAACTGAAACGTGTGGGCAATAATTTTGCAAATATATTTTAAGACTAATTACTAGAATCCTTCTACACATTGCTGCTGTCATTAACCATAACCATATCTCACTTCTTCCATTGATATGGACTGAAAAGAGCTCCCAAAATATATCTCTGTAATAAGTGAGGGTCAACAAAATGTAAATTTCAATACAGTATAAGTAAATATAAAGTGATGCATCTTGAAGCTAACAATCTAAGCTTTCATATATACAGACTCATACAGTCTGAACTGACAATTATTGACCTGGAAACTTTGAGTCATGGTGAATAGATAACTATATGAAAATATTGATCAAGATGCAGCAGCTGTGAAAAATGTGATAGGAATAATTAGTAGGTCTCTCAACCATTCGGAGGGATGTTTTACAAAATGATCAAAGTCTCTTTCCAAATCTACTGCTCACATTATTTCATTCTCCTGAATTCATGTTACATCTTTTTGAGCATCTCTTTTATTGCTCTTTGGGAACTGCCATCATTTTCTTATTGTTGCTTTTACAGTCTGAAGTTCTGGGTTTTTTTTTTTTTAAGAAAACAGCTAATAAAGATCACAATTAAATATTTGCTATAATTTCCCTTTCCCATTTGGCTCTTGAATTCATCTTCCTTAAAGTAATATTTTGAGACTCGTCTTTCTGATAGTGAATAAACATAATGGTGCCCATAGTTATATGTTGTTCACTCATAATATACAACTTTATTATTTAGATGCAGTTTTTTAGAAACATAAATTAATCTATGAGAATTATTTTGCACTGCAAACATTTTGCCTTATTTGAAAGATGAAATTAAGAGCAATTCTAAATAGTCTGGTAGTTACAACATGGTAATTTAACAAATCCTGCTTAATTTAGCTATTAGCTTAGGAAAGCCGAGAATGCCAGATTCAAGTCATTTTAAGTTAGCCAATTTTGTTGAAGATGTTAAGAAAAGGAATACAGGAATTGATAGCTAATGGTAAAGCCATAATTAATTCTAAGGAAAAAATGTGGGGTGAAAAATGAGCACGTAGTGGAGCCATTCCTACAGTAGTGTCTTTTTTGTTCTCTTTTCGCTCTTTTGCTCTCAGGAAGTGGGAACTTTTTGAGAAATAAAAGGGTTAGGAAAAAGATTAGTAAACTTCAAATATGTTGGTTTTAATTTCAGTCAGACCACAAAAGCTTTCTTTATAATTTTCAAGGAAATATTACCCCCCAGCATAAAGTTTGCTGTACTAATCGGTCACAACAGCAGAGTAGGTGGGAATTGCTGTGGGAATGGATCTTAGTACTATGTCAGCATCGTCATAGGTACATGGAAATAAAATAAAAACAGACCTTAAGATTTCAGTATATTGCCAGCTATAAGATTATTAGTCTCATTAAAGAAAGCACAAAAGCATAATAAAGCTAAGAGATTTGTACTTCTAAACATTTAAATTTTGTTTTTTATATAAATTCTGAATGTCTTGTGTAGCTTCAACTATTACGAGATAACCGATCAGAAAGAGGACACAAGAAGAACAGTTCAGTAAAAACAGCCAGCAGGTAAGTTTATAATACAGTGCAGTTTATAGTTTACATTCTAATTAAATCACAAGCTAATATTTTACCTAGTTGGATAACTGCTAATCATACAGTGAGATGCAGTGACTATCTCTGCCTCTGACTGCTTAAAAGGGAGGCACAGGTAACACCAAATATAATCTTTTTTATATAATCAGAGAAGCAAGTTAATACATATAGAATAAAATAAATATTTGTTTCTTTTTTTTGTACATCTTCTATGTCTGTCTACTATCTATTTATCTCCATAGCATATTTAGGAACAGTAAAGCTTATACCCCCTTTGCACTATGTCACCTAGGACAGCAATGCAGCCATATAAAAGCACAACTGTCTTTAAAATGAGATTTGATTTACCATGAATAAAATAGCAGTTCCTCTGTTTATCACATATTTTTCAAAAGCATTACAAGTGCAACCTACCATTGTTTTGTTCACAATATTAGAAATGAGAGTTACAGTATGAATCAAAGGGTTGATAGAAATATTAAGACTTGGATTTTATGGCCAGTGAATCCATTACTAAAATAACATAGTTGATTTTTCCCCCCAAAAAAATTGATCTCTGGAGGATCTGAAAATTGCTCCAATCGACAGGTTGAGTGATACTAAAGGAAAATATAAAATTAAAATCAATAATCTATTTGGTGGGGAGGTGTTTATTTATTTACCGTAAACATAACTCACATTTACTCATGTTCTTGTTTTATCAGAAACAGCTTTGTTGAGCGTCAGATTATTTTCATATACAAAGTCAGTTATATTTGTTTATTTATACTATCTTCTATTTTGATACTCTGTAATCATGAGGGTGCTGAAAAAATAAAAATTGGGCTGAAGAGAGATTAGAACAAAAACTTATGGTGATAAGGCATTTTTTTTTCATCAGGTTTCTTTCACCTTTCATCAAAATCTCTTTTAAAATGAACGATTGTCCATTTTCTCCTGATAATTCAGATGACTATGTTTTTGTTACAGAGATGTAACAAATTCAGTAGCATTAAAGTGATTCTTATTTGATCTTTTAGAAGCAAGATATGGCAATCTCGCCTTTTTTCCACACGTCATCTGTTCATTGGGACAGACTTTTAATTTACCTTAGATAAGAAATTTTTTAATTGCAATATATTTTTGCCAAAAATAAGTGAAACCATCAATACAGCATTTTTCAACTGCTGTGAATAGATGTGGTTAATAAAATAATATATTGAATTTTGCATTTCATAACCAGAAATATCATAATTTAATGTGGATTTTGTGATACATAGTAATAGTATCAAAGAGAGAAATACTATGTATGCAATTGAAATATAAAATAGAGGCTATCAGTTGATATTTTTTTTAAAAAAACAACAACAATGTGCTATTTTTATATTACCCTGTCCATTGAAATGTCAATCCAATAGAAGAATAATTTCAGGCTCTCTGGACTGAAAAATCCAATGAAAGTAGAGTGAAATTAGGCAAGTAGTGGAGAGCCAATTGGGAAATTAACATGCAGTATTTTGAAAGAAGCAGGCAAAGACCTCAAGCAAGTTCTAAAAGTGGACAGGGCCAGTTAGGCTATTAATGGGGAAGGGAAAAGAGAGGTTGGGGTATCATTACTCTGAAACTTCGAAAAAAAATCTTGCCCCTTTCATCTTCTCTTCTGCAACTTGATATGATTTAACATAAGGAATAGCTGTATCAGGACAGAATGCCCCAAGACCATCCAGATTGACTTGGCTCCAGAGACTAGCAACTAGATCCTTTGATCAAAGTACTGGTTTGATTTAGATTGCCTTGAAGCTAAGAATGCCCTATTTTCTTTTTTCTTTTAAACAAATAAACAAATACATAAATAGGAAATCTACAGACGTGTTTTATTATCAATTTATTATTACCGAAATGACAATACAAGCAACTTTGTAGTAAAACGGAAGCAGTTAGAACTTTCTGACAGCAGTTGATAATAGTAGCCTGAGCCTGAAATTCAACTCAGTTTTGACAATTTTAGCTGCTCAACTAATAAATCATTCACCTTGTCCCACTTTTATAATCCTGGCTGAGATTTGCAGCAAACAATTTAGTCCCCTTAATGCAGAAGGAGAAATCTATCCAAACTGATTTGAATGCCATTTTGCTTTGTCAAATTGTACCCAAATACTAGATCAGATAATTAGATCAATCTTGACTGCCCAATGATGTTTTCTTAAGTAACCAGTCTCCCTCTCTCAGTCCTGCAGGATATTTAAAATTCTATCACAGTTTCCAAGCTGAGTAGGGCTTTAACATTAGCTTAGTTTGATGTTCCGCCATCCATTGTTCTAGAAAATAACTTTCACTAGCCAATTGTATCTAAAGGCCCAGGCACTTTAGATTCACTGCAGTAACTTCCAAGATCGGTAAAATGAGGACCCAGAGTGTTGGGGACAATATGCTGATATTGTAAACCACCCAGAAAGTGTTGTAAAGCACTATGTGGTAGTATATAAGACTAAGTGCTATTACTATTTAGTGAAAACTTTTCAAAAGAGAGAAAAGTGATTGTGAGGAGGTGGAAAGATAATGTGGTTTGGCTAACAAAGGCTTGATCAGGAATATTTATAGAGTTGATGACATAAATTATCTAAGGTGAAGAGAGGGAATTGATATAATAGGATCCGTTTTAGAATTCTCAAGGAAATTGTACTTCTACAACTAAAATGAGTTTAAGCTATTTGTCTTTTTTATGCATTGTTCCTTAACACAGAAATGTTCCTAAACATAGAATAATCTTTTGTTTTAATTAGAATTTAAAAATGAGTTCCTATGCCACAGTAGTAGGAAATTTCCACAAAAAATATTTACCTTTGATTCTGTTTTAAATGCTGTTTCTCAATATTTTCATAGATTTTTTTAGCCTTGGTATTCTGAATGTTGTGCTCTGATCATATTAGTGATTAACATCAGATGTGTGTTACCTATGACTTGTTTATAAGACAAAATATTGGTTTAGATTTGCCTTGGTCATAGTCATATACTTCTGATCAATTCCAGCTCATGCCCAATTATATTACATTCTATTAACATAATTCAGCAGATGTTGATATTTAAGTGCTTTCAGGCATCCACATCTTGGACAGCTGTCTTAGAGCTTGGGGAAAAGGCAAACATTTAGAGTTAAATGCTGAACATATGCTTAAATTACTAATTAGAAGCAAGAAAAAAACCCCACTGCATTATCCTTTCTGAGGACAGCAAGACTCTAATACAGGTATTTAAAAATCTTTTTTGGTTGGCATAAAGTTCATGAGTCTCTAGAGGCACAGTGATGGAGCACATTAAGAATAACTCTACAATTGGACTTCATTTTTTGGCAGGTTTTCTTTCTCAGAAAAATTACAACCTGCTTACTGCCGCTGACTCTACAAGAGGCTCCGAGTTTGAATAAGGCTTAGAACACTTAGCAGGTGTTAGTGTACTATGCATGAACACAAGTCTATTTGCAAAAAGAAATGGTTTCCCTCCCACACACAGATACACACTCATGGTCACATTTGTTACTGTTCCTTGTAACAAATGTATTGGCATTAATGGCCTAATCTCAATATGCTGGAATAAAATGAAAAAAGTGTGTCAGGATTGAATTCTTCCATCACATGGAATATTTAAGTATATAAAAAGGGATGGTCATAGTTCTTCTTGGTAAATACAATAACACTTTGAACAGTGTGGAAGCAGATGTTTCAGTGTGCGTTATGTTGATGATCTCATTGTTCTAACTAAACCTGAGGAAAGACTTCATAACTAGGCAAGCCAATAACTAAATCCAGTGTAGAATTCTGATTATACTTTCTCTGTTCCACTTAACCATAACATCCATGTCTATTTTCAAGTGCATTTTTTTTATTAAGAAGCAAATTATTGTACAGGCTTTTGTACTATAGGCTAGAAGGGAAAAATCAAAACACAGTTAGAAATTTCTTAGTAATACCTTTGCAAATGTGTTACATGTGTATCCCACAGTTTCTCTAAGCAAGATTTATCCTTACTGTACCTCTCAAGGATCTAAAGCCCAGGGGTCAAACTCGCCACGTCACGTGACATGTCGCGACGTATCATGACTCTTTTTACATTGCCGGCAATGGTGTGGGTGCGGCTTTGGTATGATTAAACTGGCCCACGGGCCTGCAGTTTGACACCCCAGATCTAAAGGCTGAAAGACTTGGCTTGAAGGTTATGTTTTCTACTTCATAGCAGGAACACATTTTATTTTTAAAGCTGTGTAGAAAGAAATATTTTGGTTACTGAACTTTACTGTCTTCTGTATCTTAATATCTACTTTAAAATACAGCAACAAACAATTTACAATTTTTAATGAAGAACTCACCTATTACTTTCTCTGGCTTCTATCCTATATATTGAAAAAGAGAGAGAAAGACAGAGAGAGCTCTCCTATCTATCAAAAGCAGAAAGTAAAATAAACTCTTATAAGATAAACGCAATGATTTATGCAACTTTATGATTGAAGAGGATTTTTTTTCTATACAGAGATGCTTCTGCAGTGCTACTTTTTTAAAAAATGGAAAAAATGTCTCAGAAATGTCTTTACAGTTTTGTTTTCTGTTCTGGTATAAAATTGAGTAATACGTTACTTTCAAAATAACTGTATATTTCTGAGAAATAAAACTTCCTTAAAATATGTGTTTTAATAGGAAGAAATTGCTATTTGTATACTTCAACATTTTACTCAGAGATTAGTAGAAGCCACTGCTGTGAGATCTTAAGTCTTCTATAACATCTGTAAAGTTAAGGAAGAAATCTATGACATTCTGTACTAAGTAGGCATGCAGTCTGAGTAAGGAATTTCATTTTCTTTCAATCTACCTTTTTGTGGTAGAAATTTTGGTACAATTTGCCAAGATAACACTTGTAAAAATAACATCTCTATTAGAAAAACAACTATCACTCTAGGCTAAAATTGTTAGACAATAATATACTTCATTTTGTTATGAACAATGCATGAGATTTCAGTCAACTGATTTCACTGAGCAGTGAAAGAAGTAGGACATGTAATGTCAACATGGGGAACAAATACCTTTTTGAAAAAAAGAAGTAGTTGTTTCAATTTGTAAAAGTTCTCCATATTTATTAAATATATGACAAATCTCAGAAAATTAAGAAATGAGCCCAAGGTTTATGTTTTCTAAATGGCTCACAGAAAAAGGCTTGTGGGAGGCCTATTCTGAACAGTATAGTACAGGGAGTCCTCAACTTATGGCCACAATTGAGCCCAAAATTTCCGTTGACAGTAGTTAAATGAGTTTTGCCCAATTTACAACCTTTCTTGCCACAGTTGTTAAGTGAATCACTGCAGTTGTTAAGTTAGTAACATGATTGTTAAGTGAACCTGGCTTCCCATTGGCTTTGATTGTCAGAAGATCGCAAGGTGATTACATGACCCCAGGACACTACAACTGTCATAAATAACATGCATGACAATAAGTTGCCAAGCATCCGAATTTTGATCACATGGCCATGGAGATACTGCAACTGTCGTGTCAAAAAGTTACTTTTTTCAGTGCTGTTGTAATGTTGATCACTAAATGAATGGTTGTAAGTTGAGGACTACCTGTATTAATTGTAGACAGATATTTTTCTTCGTAATATAACTTGCCCTGTCTTGCATCAGCATTTAACTCTCTAGGTTGCAACATGTTACAAACAAAAAGAGAGAGATGCTTGATGAAAGTTGCCGCAGAATCATTCCTACTACAACAGAAAAGTTTGGTCTGTGAAACAGAGTGATTAGATATTTCCAGATACTTATTTCAAGTTCTTCAAATTCTGAGTGGACCATTGAAGTACAGACATACTGATTTACATTGCTGAAGAGCAACTTACATAAGAAAGCCATGGGTATTATTGCAAATGATCATTGTGAGAGTCAGAAGACTCCCAGGGAAAATTCCCTGGGAATCTATGGGCATAACTGCAATTCCCATAGCAACTTTCCACATTCTAATTTGGTATCACAGCTTCTAAGTGGAATGCAGAAAGCTGCAGTTTAGTTGTAACCTTCAACTAAATTGTGTATTTTCTACCTTTCATTTCAAGCAGTTTTGGTGAACAGAACTGTGAACAAAAATCCATTATGTGAATGGCAATAGAAGGGCACAGTATATCATCATTTGGGCTGCACACATATAACATGTGGAAGACAATCTATTTTTGCATCAGTAATTTTAAAACTATAGGATAATATAGCTAGACAATATTGCATTTCAAGGAATGTCTTCTATATCAACTATCCCTCTTTCTAACTGTTGTAGTTTCCCTTTTTCAACCTGCAAATAACAATGCGTCACCATTTTCATAGTGGTGATTTTATTTTTCTTTCTTTAGTTTTATGCTTTTTCACATTGTTCTTGATTCAGGTAGCTTAGTTAGGTAAAACTATCAGATGGCAAAAGGGAAAATAAATATCTTATGATCTATTAGCTTTCTTTCTTTTCAAGATAGTAGCTGACTTTTAAATTGCATTTTAAAACCTAGTATGAATGTTCTAAACCACAAATTAAGACCAGAGTACTATGAAAAGTGCAACAGATAAGATATACACACATTTTGTGGGATCTATACTGAAGAGGATAACATTCAATTTTGCAGGATTGTTTATTTTTCAGTATCAATAAAACAAAATATATTTTAAAAACCAAATGGCAAGTTAGAGGTTGGAAATCCAGAATACGTACAATTTAGAAACAATTATCTACATTACTTAGTGTTAATGTACACGGGCCACAATGAGAATTGAATGTATGCATTCTCCTCTTCTGTATCACTTTATGGTAAAGTGCATGAAGGTGCCCAAAAGCTTTTCTACTGAAAGAGAGCAAGTTCAAATCTTTATCTATTGTTTTTCTAGCTCTGATTACATGATGGGCTGTGAACACAGATGTTTCCACAATTCTCATAGCGTCAGCAGAAAAGAAGAGAGAGGACAAAGAGAAATGCAAAGCTATAGAGTAGACCAGACATGTCAAACTCGTGACGTCGCGCAACGTATCGGGACTGTTTTGCCATTGCCAGGAATGGGGTGGGTGCAGCTTCTGTGTGACGTGTCCAGCCCACGGACTGGCAGTTTGACACCCCTGGAGTAGACAGTTTTTTCAGCTCGGAGGGTCCAAAGCACCAAGGCAAGACAAGAAACAATAGATAGAAACTAATCAAGGAGAGAAGCAACTTGGGATTAAGGAGAAACTTCTGAACAATTAACCAGTGGGACAGCTTGCCTTCAGATGTTGTGGGTGCTTCATCACTGGATGTTTTTAAGAAGAGATTGGACAGACAACTTTTCTGAAATGGTATATGGTCTCCTGCTTCAACAGGGGGTTGGACTAGAAGACTTCCAAAGTCCCTCCCAGCTCTTTCCTGATTGATTGTACATGAGGTCACATGAGTAGCCAAACCCTTTTACTGTAGATACACTTCTGTTTTTCCCCATCGACATCTTTTCCTTCCTGCATTCTTTTTTTACCGATTCAGAAACAAATTCACTACGAAAAATATATGGCTTTTCCACAGCTACTTACTGCAGGCTGCTGGCCTTTATGAGTCGGAACACTAGTAGTATTATTCCTTTCAGGTAGCTGGCCTTATATTTACTAGTTTGTGAAAATTGAGGACTCCTTACAGCTCTAAGGGCCATGCTTTTTGTAACCACATTTATCCCCAGAAATTATCTCTATTGATGGTAAGGTTTTTGTGTTTAGCCTTGTCATTCTTGGAATTCATTTGATTTATTTAAATAATATATCAATCTTCAAGCAATGCATTTCGATACTTTTTAAAATAAAACATCTTTTTCTAGTAGGCAAGCCAAACGCTAAGTAGTCCTCGCCTTTCAGTTATTCATATAGTGACTGTTCAAGTTTATAAAGGCACTGAAAAATGACTGGTCCTCACTCTTATAATTGTGATTTGATTTATTTAATCACTGCAGTGATTTGCTTAATAACTATGGCAAAAAAGATTGTAAAATTGGGTACAACTTACTCAACAACCACTTTGCTTAGCAACAGAAATTCTGGTCCCAATTGTGGTCATAGTCAATAATATGTCATCTTTGATTATGAAATCTTGTCCAATTCATGGCGATTTCACACTTTCTGATCTTGAATAGTTTCTTTCAGTTGTTTTATGCTCTGCCTGTTTGATGGTGTCTAGATGTCATGCTTTTTGGTAGCCTCGTTCCTTTTATTGCTAATCATTCTGAACATAACTGCCTTTTTCAATGAGTTTGAGTGCATGATGTGGCCAAAATAAGGCGAAATTTTGTGATTTTGCCTTTCAGCAATATGTCTGGCTTTATATGCTCCAGTACTTGTTTGTTTGTCGCTTTTGTGTCCAAGGAATGGGCAGAAGTCTTTTCCAACACCACAGTGCAAATGAGTCAACTTCCTTCCTGTCTGGTTTTTGATGGTCCAACTTTTGCAACTGTGGCTAGCTTTGGGAAACACAATAGTGTGGACTAACCGGCATTTAATCTGATGTCCTTGTTCTTCCATACTTGATTTATGCTTATCGTTCCTGTGTGGAATTTGAAGCTTTAATTTTGGATCCCATTCACTGCTTTGATTAATCTGCAATCCTTGGAAAATGAATTCTTGCATGCATTCAATCTCTTCATTGTCAGTTGTTATTTTGATATTTCCATCCCTTGCAGTGGTCATGAACTTCATCATTTTGATATAAAGGAAGAGCCAAATTTCTTGCTTTCTTTTTTTAATCCTTTTGATCAGATATTTCTGGTCTGGAAGGAGAGAGCCCATTCCAAGGGAGGGGCAAGACAGCAACATAGCCCAGACCTCAAAAGGAGGCAAAGCAAGACAGTTAGGATAGATTCTCTCTAGAATCTCCAAGGGTAAATTAATGAAGGTGACAATATATAGGTTTAGTCTGGCAAGACTCTGTCTGTTGGTGTGAGCAAATAAAGAGTTGGACTTCCCCATGGTTCATTGTCCACCAATCAATTGTATTCATTTTGTCATGGGAACATTCTGAGCACCTCAGAGTTTTTCCAGGTTTGACCTTGGGGGATTGGGACTGTCCCGGGTTCCGTCAGCTCACTTAAATTCCTCAATTCCCTCCCAGGTTTTCCTTGCATTGCAATACTTTCCCTCTCCCCTTCCTGTTTCTGTTGTCTGGTTGCGAGCAGGGGTGCGTGGCGAGTCAACCATGATATGAACTTTGGCTGGATTATTCTATATTGTTTTTGGGCTGGACCTGACATCTTCTTTGATTTCTGGAGGGAGAGATGTGTGATTAGGGATTATGAATGACTCTTTTTCCAATGTTTACTCTAATTTTTGATCCTTCAAGTTCCAGCTTCCTCGTGATCACTTAAGCATACAAATTGAATAATAGGTGAAAACTACAACTTTCTCCAGTCCTTTCTCTATGTTGAACCAATCAGTGTCTCCACATTGTGTTTGTACAGTGTCTTTCTGATTTGTGTACAGTGACTACACCAACTTAACAGATGTATTGGCATCCCCAAGTTTTCTAAGGCTTTCTCAGCTTGTCATGATTGACACAATTAATGGCTTTCTTATATTCAGTAAAGCATATGTAGATGTTCTTTTGATATTCTTGAGCTTTCATAATCCATTATAGATTTGCAATATGGCCCTGGTGCCATGACTCCTTCTGAACCAGCTTAAACAACTGGTAATTCTCTTTCAGTGGTCAGTACCAGATGTTGTTGTATGATCTTGAGGAGAGTCTTGCTAGCATGAGGGATGAGGGCAAATGTGTGGTAATTGCAGCAATCCTTGGAGTCACCCTTTTTTGAAAATGATATGAACATGGATCATTTCCAATCCTGTGATCGTGTATTAGCTTCACAATTTTTTCTGGCATGAGGTTGTGATTGTGGGTGGTACAGGCCTAAGCAATTCTGCAGGGATGTATCGGCACCTGGGGCCTTGTTATTTAACAGTTCGCTCATTGTCCACACAACTTTTTCCTGAAGGATAGCTGGTTCTATTTCTATTTCCTTTTCCCCATCATTGTTCTTGTTGCTGGCATGTAGCTCTTATACATGCCATCTTTATCCCCCCTTAAATCAAGATTAAGTATTAATCATGAACTCATACGGATTGGTTTATTTCTTTAATGTGTTGATGTCTTGCCTGTTAGATATCCTAAATAGTCAAGAAAATTAATTAGTATATATTTTCCATAGAATTGTATGTATACATGTGCCTTGGATGGACGGACAGTTGTGAGGAACACGACGGAGGAAGGCTGAACATTTATTCTATATACAGTGTAATCCTAAAAAAAAACTATCTAGAATTAAACTTAATTAAGGCTTCAGTTTTACCTCTTGCTGTAAATGAAAATACATGAAATCATTTTGTGTTCTATTTATCACATCATACAGGAAAATTAAGCGTTTTAGTTAAACATGCTTAACAAAAAATGCTTTTTATCAATTCGAAGATGAATAAAAGTTTAGCATTTTATCTTTTCAAAGCTATATCTGATACTATTATCAAAACTATTATCCAGTAGCAGAGAAAAGGAAGAAAAAAAAGTCAAAAGGTTCTAGAGCCATCTGCAGGAAGTCATTGATAGTGTGCCAAGGTCTTGTTCCTATTTTCAGAGAATGTCATGATTTTAGTTACTTGAGACCCTGGATAACAAGATAAGATCAAGTACAGAGTTTGCTTCTTTAAAAAATATACAAGAAAAATAAATTAAGATGCAATTCACTGCAGTGCAGTCCTTTTTGAATCATACGTTCAGAAGTGCTGTTCATACAGTTTTTGTGCTTGCATAAAATAAATACTACTTTCATTTTTTCTTCAATGTTCCCCCCCCCCCCTGAATTTCACATTCCAGTAGAGTCCAGATGCCATATGATAAAAAAAGCTTTTAAGAATTAGGAACTATATGATAATATGCTTTTTTAAAAAAAATCTGTAATTTTGCCTTTTTTCTAATGATTTTTTTTAAATTAAATGTAGAAAAAAATAGAATATTAGGTATGATTATATAGAATAACAATATCATCCCCAACACTTTTTTAGGAAACAAATCCATTAATTTTGATGGATTTAGAGTTATAACAAGGAAAGTAGCCTTGTTTATTGAAGCAAATTTCTACATTTTTAAATTTAAAATCTTAGTTTTATATATTCATATCAATTATCAGTTCCAGAAGATGTATTACCATTAGTATTTGTACTAATATATTTGTTATTTATTAAAATCATGTGGTTGAAGGTCTCCTAGTCCCATTCCCTGTGCAAGACAGAATTTCTGAGACCATTTCAAACAAATTTATTTTTAAACCTACAGGAGAACAAAAGCTATAATACTCTGTTTCCAAGATTATTGCATAACCATTATAAGATAGAACAGTATCGCTGATACTGATACTGTTCTGGGAGATAAAGTCCATACATCTTAAAGTTGTCAAATTTGAAAAATGCTGATGTAGAACATACCAATTTTCTGGTTGGTGTTCATTATCATGTTGTGTTACAATAAGAAAACCCACTAATAAAATTGTGTCGAAGTTGGGATATAGGAAAGACAAGGTTAGGGACAGATTATCATGGACATATCTATCGATGTGGTCACAAAGAGTTGAAAACAACTTGATGGCACATAATCAAATGAGGAACTTTACAGGCTACTTTCTGAGGTTTGTAAGAATTTAGCATACGGTGGTTTTCCCATATGCTAAAGTCATAAATAACTTTTCTATACAGTTTTCATTTTAAAGAAACTCACTTCTTCAAAAGTGCTTTTTAAATCAGCATATATGGAGGTTTCTCTTCTAATAATACAACTTCAGAGTCACAGTAGAGCAAAGTGGAATGGGTCAAAGTGATCTGTTTGTAATAGATTCAGTCCTCATTGGTCAGTTATACCAGTTGTTCATAGTTATTAAAAGATGTAGGGTTAGTAACATTTCAATGTCATGTACTGTTTAGGAAACTGTAGAAATTAAAATAGCAACCATATTCTGTCTTTTAGTTTTGAGTACAGTGGCTGGTAAGAATTATTTGGGAAAGTTACAAGAAATAATTGCTGTGCAACATAATAAAGTATGAAATTAAATTAAATTATAAAGGAAATAGATATTCAAAAGGGAAGAAACAGTTGTGTTGGTATCAAATAGCATATATCTAACTAAATCTTTTTTAAAATAATAGCTGCTAATACATTTTCAGTCTCATAATTTTTTTTCTATGATTCAGAATTTGATATTTTATTACATCTATTCTTGTAATTTGTCACTTAAGAGCAAATACTTTATATTCTATATTTTAATATAAATAAATATTGAAATCTTCTGTTTGCTATTTTACTTAATGTTAGAAGATATGAGAATAAGCAGTGTGTGTTTGGTCTGCTCATGTAAATTCACACTAGTCTGGCTTTTCCAGCCAATTTTTTCCTTTTGCCACAATTCTGTTGCCACCTTGGTACTTGCAGGCCTGCTTCACAGTTGTACAGCTGATGCCCTGTCGAGGCTTATATCCTTCTTAGTGACAATGAGTGTTCTTGCCAAATGCCAGGGACCATAGTCGCATCTGTTTGTCTTCTGAGCTTGTCTGAGGCTGTTCAGAACACTCTTTATCCAGAGGGCAGCTTTAACTAGGCTTAATGCTCTGGAAAGCTTTGTTTGTAAATGTGTACAAAGAGGCGACAAGTTTATGTTGTCTTTCCTTTAGAATTATTCCCTTTGACACAACTTGCTCGAGTCCCTGTCATCGGCATGTCAACAGCCAGGTTTTCAGGCAAGGTGGTCTTAACAAGTTCTCTAGCCCTGCCATCTAGTATCCCAAGCTCTCTGCCAGAATATTGTTTATAAATGATAGCTTGGAGCTATCTATGGATAAATAGAGAGGAATCAAGGGAATTAACTCTTTTTAATCTTCAAGGCTACAGTTTCATGCTAAGAAACATATAGGCAAGGCTGTTGAGTGACATTTTGTTTTCCCAGGTCCCATTGAAGCTATTTGAAATGTATAATTCAGCAAGACATTAGTATTTTTGGTAAATATTAATTTAGTTTTATCATAGCCTTTTTTATTTTTTTTTGCTTTTTTCAAAAAGTAAATATATGCCAAGACTTTGAGAGGAGCTTATATAAGATAACTAGAAAAAGTAACATCATTAAAAGAATATAAATCTATTATTTAAAGAAGTTGCTGTTATGATTACAGCTTCGTCCCCTACCTCATTTCCTGCTTACAGGCATTTGCTTCTCTCCAAGGGGAAGTGGGCTTTATTTTCAATGATGATTGTAGCATCTAACCTCTATTAAAAGTTTGATATTTTGGGTAGCACCCATAGTATTTTCTTTAAAAAAAATAATTTTTGATATAAAGCATCTTAAAGACAACTTCAGAAGCACTGTTTACAATGAAAAATAGATGGGTAAGTGGACTCACTCATTCTGCTTTTGGCTGTAGGATAAACTTCCCAGGTATTATTCACAGAGCTTTTCATAGAAATAGATTATTATTACTAGAATAGATTTGCAGTTTGAGGAAACCATTGTGTGTATATAATTGTCTCCTTCAAATTGCTTTTTAGTTTCACTTTTCACCATGTCATATCAACATGCAGAATAGCTGCTTAACTTTTGTGTTTTATTGGAGAGGGCAGGGGATATTTTTAGTAATAATTATTATTCATTTTCCACTTCTTATCATAGTGTTTAATTGTTTTCAGCCTGCTGAAAATGCCTTTTCCTCAAAACAGTAGCAAATTTAGAAAAAAGAAAGAAACTCACTATCAATATTCGTACCTTGGTTAGTGATCAAATTGCTATGCTTTGCAGAGACGAATGATTCATTTATGCTGAAGAAACAGAACTGCCTTTCACACATACATTGATTTTAAATTAAAAAGCAACTGCGATGTTTTGCACAAAGGGTGACAACTATAACAAAGTAGTCCTTACTTAGTATTGTTTGGTACAACTTCATTGTATGTGCCAAGTGAGAAACAGAGAGGGGGATCTAAATTCCATAATCTAACTAATCAATAATCCAGATATCTCAATGCAGTGTAACAGATAATCAATTTGAAAAGAATTACTTAAGCAGAGCTAGCTATTATTCTTGCTACTAAGGTCTTCAGGTTCAATTGGCTGACTTTATTAATTTTTATCTTTCATCCTATTTGAATTCTGGTTTCCCTCTTTCTCATGCCTTTTCATACTCTTTTCATTATATCAGTCCTATATTTAGAAGTCCACTGCTTTTGATGCTAAATAATTTTAGGAGCTGGTTTCAGCAAAGAAGGAAAGCTTAAGTTATATTAAATTATCTGCTTGTAATCTTTCCATTCTTTTAAGAGATAAATTTAACATTATATGAAATCTAACTGGTTAGAACATTGACATCAGATATTTCTGACTCTTGGTGATTTTATAGGCAAGTGCTCTCTCCATGCTACACTTCAAGCACAGCTTCTTTGTATCAGCTTTGATGGTATCAAGCCAATAAGTTCTTTGTTTGCCCCTTCTTCTTCATCCACTAATCATTCCTAGCATTATTGACTTCTCCAATGAATTTGCATGCAAGACATGGCCAAAGTAAATCAGATTTAGTCTTGTCATTTTGGCTTCAAGTGAAGTTTCTGGTTTTATACAATTCAACACCTCCCAGTTGGTTATTTTGGATGTCCATGGTATATGCAATAATTTACATTAGCACCACAGTTCAAAGGCATTGATTCTTTTTCGATCAGCCATTATTAGTGTTCAACTTTCACACCCATACATCATTACCTGAAGGTAGGACAAGAAGCAATGGATGGAAACTAATCAAGGAGAGAAACATCCTAGAACTAAGGTGAAATTTCCTGAAAGTTGGAACAATTAATCAGTGGAATAATTTGCCTCCAGAAGTTGTGAATGATCCAACACAGGGAGTTTTTAAGAAGAGACTGGTTTCCTGTCCTTTGCAACTCTGTTATTCTGTTAATAATAACCTGCTTTTTTATTTATATTATTAATAACCTGCTTTTTTATTTATATCAATATCTCTGCTTTTCTAAATATTATTCATATTAATCATTGAGTGTGGCCTAACATTATCCTGTGTTTGATTTGAGGTGTAAAACTGCCATCTTGAACAAATGTTGATCCAAGGAAGATAAATTCTCAAACTACTTCAATTTCCTTCTTGTTTATTTTAAACATTTTATGTCCATCTACAGCTGTTGACATTATCTTTGTTTTCCTGAATTTAAGACTCAATCCTACTTTTTCACTTTCATCCTTGGTTTTCCAGTTCATTCCAGGTCATCCTTATTTTTAGCAAACCATGTTGTATCACCTGCATATCTAAAATTATTTATGGTTCTGCCTTCAATCTTCACTTCCAAATCAGGCAGTTCTAGGTCTAATTTCTGCATGATCACTTCAACATACAGATGGAACAAAAATGGTAATAAAATACATTCCTGTCTAATTCCCTTACTAATCCTGAACCTATTTGTATCACCATAGAGTGTTCTTACTGTTGTCTCCTGATTGATGTACTGTTGTCTCCTGATCAGATCACTATCTGATAAGTCTGATTAGGTGGGTTTGGACATCAAAATCACACAAAGTTTATTGTGGTCTACATAATCAAAAGCTTTTCTGTAATCGATAAAACACATATAGATACCCTTTTGATATTCACGTGCTTTTTCCATAATTCATTTAATATTGGCAATGTGATCTCAGGTGTCGCACCCTTTTGTAAAGCCAGCTCGTACATCAGGTAATTCTTGATCAATAATGTTCTGCAGCCTCTTTAACATAATCTTGCTTGCATGAGAAATTAATGCAATCATGCAATAGTTGGAGCAGTCTCTAGCATTGCCTTTCTTTACTAATGGGATAAAAATGGATCTTTTCTATTCGTGAGGCCATTGACATATAGACCATATCTCTTGACACAGGGCAGTGATGATGTTAACTGGCACTGGTCCTAGTAATTCTGCAGATATTCCGTCAATACCTTGGGCTTTCCAGTTCTACAATTTTGCCATGGCCCATTATACTTCTTCTTTCAAGATGTTTGGTTCTTTAATAATTAGGCTGTTATCATTGTCATCTTGATGGTATGTCAAACTGCTATAGAGTCTGTCCATATACTCTTTCCACCTGTTCTTGAACTTCTGCCAGTCACTTACCAGTAGTACATTCCTGTTGCATTCCTGTCTTTAATGTTTCCTTGCCAGACTGAAAAGCTGGATCGCATCATTTTAACTACAGCAAACATGACCATAGTATGTCCCTTCTTGTTAACTTCTTCCAGATGTTGGCACTGTTTCTCCCACTGCCTATTTTGTCTTTCCTGACTTCACACTGGAAAATTGCATTCAGATTTTTGACTTACCTTTGGCTTTGGCTGCCTGAACAATGATCAGCTATTTTGATGGTGTCATCAGATAGCCACTTATTTCTTCTCTTTGGTTTTTGGTCGTGACATATACTTTCCCGCAATTTCCATGATGTTACCTTGAATCTCCCACCACTGTTCTTTTGAATGGTTCCCTTGTAGATTCAATAAATTTATCTAAGTTATGATAAACAACTTGAAAATGAAGTAAAATACATTTCTTTTCCATTTTGTTTTAAAACTCAAGTCAATTTTTTAAAAGATGCCACAAGTTTACAACTTATGAAAGACTATTGTTTACTTTTTTCCTCTGTTTAGTCAGAAAGGCTGCCAAATTGAGCAGTTTAAAGTATTAATATACATTATTTCTACAGTTACTGTATTTATAGTATATCATTCCTGCTTCCTGTTTATCAAAAAACTTGATTAGATTTCAGTTTTAGAGGAACTGTAGATTTCCATTCTTAGTGAGATTGTTTTAACTCTATCATGAATTTTATTACATCAACTTCCCAATGTAACTGCTTGCTTACCATTTTGCGTACATATCTCTGATTTCATTGCAGACAGACAAGCGTCCATTTAGGATCCTTATGTATGGGTGATATCAAACGAAGAAGAAAAGCAGCACCATTGCCAGGACCTGCTGGTAAGCAGATTCAGCATAATTAAATATGTTATTCATACATACATACAATATACACACATATACACATATAGCATATATATATATATATACACGCACGCGAGCACACATACACACACACACTTGAACATTTTAAAGCATTTTTAAGAGCTGGCCAAAGGGTTTTGAGGCTGCAGATCCTTTAAACCCTAGAGGGAATTAGTAATTACTAGGAAATTAATTCCATTGACCTTAGTGGGGTTCAGTTCTGAGTAATGTGCATGTGATTGCAGATTAAGTGTAAAAAAAGATCTAAAGCTGGGGAAAACAATATAAGTAGCTCAGTTATTGATCCTGATCTATTCTTTTCAATGATTTCTTCATGTAGAAAATGTGTTCTTCATTGGACGTGTTAATTCTGATTAGGACCATAGAAATAAGGGGAGATTAAACTTTTTCCTCTTTCCATCACAATTCTGTGCTAGCTATTCTCCTTATAACTAATGTTAACTAAATACATAGTAGCAAATAAAATTAAGAACAGCCTATTTTCTCTTGCCTGTATTTAGAAGTAGAGATCTTAGAGTTCCGATTTTGCGTTGCGGTGAGACAGGATGTAGGACGGCAGAGCTCTGCCTTCCACACCTGATTTTGTCATGTTGGGGGCCCTGAAAAAGGCCTAAAGTCACCCCGAAGAGGTGATGAAGAAGGAGGGGTGCCTTGTTGATCACAGAGACGGCGGTTTCTCTGTTCGATCTAAGGAAAGCCCTCTAAACTGGCAGGAGAAAGACCGGCCACACCTCTGCGGCTGGCCATTAGCTGCTGACAAGCAAAGAACAAAAGCTTTAATTAGCACACTGTAAACAACATGTTTGGACTGGGTGAGAATATTGACCCTTTCTTTAGTATTTTACAACTGAATTTCCTGGGAAAGGCTCCCAAGAAGCTTAAAACCTCTGGATGTGAACAGAAGTGGCGTTTTAAATTTTTTATGGGGAACAGAAATACACAATACTGAAGTGAAAGTAATACAAAGCTACAGTTTTGATAAATCTGAGAACTGAGATAAATTGTTAAGATTTTCTCTTTGGGAAAAAAATTATTGAGGTGAAATATAAGAAATCAACCTTTTGTTTTAAGAGTGGAAAATGGACTTTGAGTGACATCTAGTGGTGGATTTGAGTACAGCACTATAGCTTCTTGGCTGCTTGGGAAATTTCAGCTTAAGGGAGAACAACTGGCAATAAAGGAAAATATTTTAGCATATTTATCATCCTGATCTTCTTGGACTATAGATACCTACTGATCTTGGTCTTTTAATCTCAAGAGCTAGTGGGAGAGAAAGAAAAATTTGACTTTTGAATACATCTGGCTGCAGGGAGGTTGAATATTTTGAACACTTGGAACATTGTGGATTACAACCTTGCCTGATTGATAATTTTCAGGATACTTGAGACAAAGGATTACTATAAAATATTGCTATTAGGGCTGGATTATAAAGGCTATATATAAAGACCAGAAAACTAGAGGAAATTTTGTTCCACTCTTACTGAGACTGGTAATACTAAAGGATTTCTAGGAATGATGCCTCAAGAAAAAACAAATATCTTTCAGAAGGAAATAGTTTCTATGCTACAGCAAATTCATCAAACAAGTGTTGCACACAAAGAGGAAATAAAAATAAACCATAATGAGACTAAAAATAACCTAGATGATATAAAGGACCAAATCTCCAAATTTAAGCTACAACTGGAAAGCTCCCAGACAACAACTACAAAGTATAAACAAATAAACCAGAAATCAGAGGGTGAAGCAAAAGAAATGGACTTAGAGATGGAGGAGATAGGAGAAGGGAAATATGGACTGCCATACACAAATAAAATACTGCAAGACCTACCTATAACAATGAAAATACAAAATACCCTTTACTCCTTTCTCCAAAATACACCTGATGACAAGGAAGAAGATTCTAGAAAATGGAACAGAGTGGGCAGGGGAAATGTCTAAGGAATGTGGATGGGTGGACTTCCCTTCAAAAAATACTCTACATAAATTGTCTTTCTCATGCCAACCAGCTTTCACAAAAATAGAAAGAAAATTCTTGGGCGATTTAATTGCCCTGGCTTGCAGAGCTGCTTGGCAAAGAAAAAGCAAGAGTTAGACTTAAAAAACAGAGTTTTTGATCTATCAGAGGGGGCACTATCTCTTTAATATACTTGTTTGAATATGATTAAAAGAATGGATGACCCTTAGATATATCTAGATTTTTATAATCGAAGATATGATTTAGAATTAAAATAGAATTTTTTTCTTCTTTTCGTATGGGAAATTTGAAAATAAGAGATAAACCTTTTTAGCTATATAAATATAATTAATATTGAGAAAATCATAACTGACAAAGATACTTTAAATACTGATGGAAAATCAAACTAATAAGCACGAAAAACAGGATATTGACTTATGAATTGATATTATTGTTACTTCTATAATATTAGTAAAATATGATGAAGATGTCTATATCTAATTTTGTATACATCAGTAGTACTAAGAATTGTAATTGTTTAATGAGGGGAAAAGGGAAAAAATATGGGGAAGAAAGGAAGATCAAGGAAAAAATACTGGATTGTGCAGTACTGAATAGATTTATATTGAAGAAGTTAATGTTAAATATGTGAACCCAGGCAACATGTTGTTTACTAAGCTCTAAAGATTGTAATTTTAAAAAAATAATAAAACCTATATAAAAAACCAAATAGAAGTAGAGATCTTAGATGGACAAAACTAAGAGGACAAAACTCAACGGCTCCATTGCCTTTGCTAGTCCAGGGAATTTTTTTTTAAAGTATGCTTTATTCTGGGTTCATCTATCCAGAATGCAATACTGTAAAAAGATTGCCAAGGTTTACCAAACTGACTGAACACTACCCTTTCTTGCTTATCTGCTAGAAGAGGACAAACAATTCAGAATATTACAGGGAGAAACAAAGCTTTAAGAGGGTGCTGGCCAACAAAATTTATTTATTTGTTTACTGTCTATTTATTGAATTATTTATTGAATTAATAATGTCACCGACCTCACTTCCATGTTACTCTAGTGACGTATAGAATTAAAACAAAAGTAAACAATCTAAGCAGGGATTTCCTCATGGTCGGTGGCTCCAATTGCTGCTTCTCCCCCTGGCAAAGTGGCAAGCAGTTCTGTGGGTCAGGTGAGGAGGAGTCTTCACAGCATCTCTCTTGAGAGTTAAGAGGGGAGGGGAAATGTTGTAAGCCTATATTATATGTGGAAAGAGAAAAGTCAAAAGATCCCTGTTGGTCGCGATATTGATAGTTGATGAATGGGCCCTTTTCCTCCCATGTCCCTTGGCGACATGTCAGAATGGAGAGCGGGGTGCAGTTTTTCTCATGGTTCACAGCTCCCTTGCTTTCCCCTCTTCCCAGCAAAGTGGCAGGCAGTTCTGTGGCAACAGAGGAGGAGGAAGAAGCAGTGACTTCACCTGGGCTCCCCTGAGGGTTGTGAGGATAGAGGAAATGATACACATCTATATTATATGAGGAAAGAAGAAAGATCCAATGAGGTTGTCTGACGACTACTCATTTGTTCTTTGTAGAACTGTGTAAAAACTGGTAGTAGGGAAAGAATTTCAAGAATGTAGATATTATCTTGAAAGAGTAACCATTCCTGTTGCCCCTAACATAGTATGTATGCTAATAGGTAGAAGTAAAATTTGTATGTTCCACATTTGTAATTTGGAACGTTAGAGGTTCTTTAACAGATTTGAGCTTCTTGTAGAGGGCAGAGAGGAAAGAAATAAAGGCAAAACATTTGTCCATGTCATGTTTGAAACATACCAAGCAAGAATAAAAGCAAACTTTATGCAAGTGCACAGTCCACTTTTCAATAAACTCACTATCTACAAAAAGTCCTCAATTATTAGGGAAAATGCCTACAGATGAGAGTATATATTTTTAATTAGCATTAAGTCATGTTGTCACATTTTCTAGAAATATGATCAGCCACTGACTATGAGGTAATCCCTGCTTCTCTTTCTGCTATATCCCCAAGGGCCCCCTCCATTATTGGTGCCAGCCAATCCTACCTTGCCCACAGGCCTTCAAATGACTCCCTTGTCCTTCTCTCACTGGCCAACACCATTAAGGGAACTCAGATTTCAGGCTTGGTTCTAAAATAGCCAATGGTTGCTTGCCCATTGAGTCTTGCACATTGAACTTACCCTTGAGCCAGCTCATTGGGTGCAGGGTCAGAGGGAAACTAGAAAAAGATTTTCAGTAAAGTTATACTCTTGGGAAAAAATGTCCCAGGAGTTTCTTTTGCTGTTTAATGCAATGGGATGGTTGACAGAGTGCAGGGATACACCTCTCCTATTTTCCCTTTTGCCATGCAACCTACGGGTTTCTACTAAATGTAGTTGAAAGGCATGGTGGCACTGAAGCAGCCACTACTTTCCCAAATTTCATTCCCGTGGGAGTCATGGATTCTGGCATTCTGTAAATTAGCCTATTTGAGTTACTTTGATTCAGTAATTATTGCCCTATACTTTCCAGTTTTGCCTAATGGAAGGTTACAAATAAACAGCCAGACGGAAGTGTTTTAGTGGTATATAGGTTATTTTATCAAATTTATTTGCTGCCCATCTCGTGCTGGCCAAGGCAACTCTAAGCAGTTTAAGATTATAAATTAGATATGTTGAAATGTTATTATGGGGATATTATATGGTAACCCTAATCCCAATCAATTGTGCCTCCTTCAACAAAAAAAAATTAGATATGTATAACTCGAAGAAGACATACTTCATATTGGTGGATAAATTTGATTTAATTCTATCTCATTT
Source organism: Protobothrops mucrosquamatus (assembly GCF_001527695.2). Taxonomy (NCBI): domain Eukaryota; kingdom Metazoa; phylum Chordata; class Lepidosauria; order Squamata; family Viperidae; genus Protobothrops; species Protobothrops mucrosquamatus. The sequence continues at coordinate 328,884 of NW_015386252.1, read as the reverse complement.
ATTTGTTTGTCAAATTAATTACATAAATATGTGAAATTGTAAGATCCATCTCTTACTATTGGACTTATGAACCTAGCAAGCCTATGAATACAAGGTTTCAGTTGGTACTTTCTTAAATGTCAATTGATGACAAATGGTTTTCCCTGTCTTTGTATGCAGTATGTTGAATGGCCTTAGTAATGCACATTCAGAAGATAGATAGCATGATGGAGCTAACACGGAATGAGGATGGAGCTGATGGAATGAGGTTTTCTCTAGATTCTGAATTTGTGTTCGGCATCAGTGTGACTGTGTACTTTCAGATATATGACAGGGCTATAGACTACTGTAGCTAGAAATGTTATTGGTTAAACATTTATTAATTGTGACAAGAACACCCAATTTATTTCAGCGCTCTAGCTTATTTACTGCTCTTTCACCTTTGTATTTTGTATTGAAAAAGTAAAATGAATATTGATAGAGTTAGCTATTGATTTCTAAATTTATAGCCTCTTCTCAGCCTTGAGACAAAGTCACATACCAGTAGCATTGTGTGCATTAGTAACAAAGGATGTAGATTTTATCATACAGCAAAGAAAACTATTGAAGCAAGAAACTTTTATCAGGGAAGAACATTTTATAGTTTAAAAATGTCATCTGTAAAGGTGAACTAAAGCAACAAAGAAAATAAGGTGAATTCTGTTAGAAGATTCCAGTCAATAACTGGAATAGAAAGATCTGTTATATTTTTGTTGGAAGAGGAAATATTTGACTAAGATAAAGTCTAAATAAAGCTTCTGTTTAAAAATTGAGCAACAAAGCAGTGAAACAAAATGCAATTATCTTCACACATTGCCCACAGATTACTATGTTTTTTTAAATATATATATATAGTATAATTAGATGCTTTGATGCTCTTAGGGCGGTCCTAAGTCATTTAGGAATACATACTAAAAGAATGGATTAGAGGTAAAAGCAATAAATTGCCTGATAATGGAAATATATTCTAAACATCTGTGGTGACTTACTAACCTTCAAAGGAGACTTGTAAGAGACTGTATCGTGAAAGTAGAGGTTTTACTGGAAGTTATGTACTGTTATTGATAACAGATGTGACTAAGAACTGTGTGAAATCTGTCTATATCTTCCTGATCAATAGCATTCCTAAAGACTGGTTGTCCCTATATCCTAAATTGATTTTTCCCTGAATATTGGACTTAGTTTTCCTTCTGCCCATCAGAAGAGCCCACAGCCATATATACAATTATCACTTCTATTGATAAGAGGGAAATGGTAAATAAATACAAATATCAGTGGATATATTGAGTCCCCCATTAATTAGTCCATAATACATTTGTTATCTGCATTTAGATCAAAATTTATCAGGGCCTTTAGTAACTTTCTAAAATCAGTTTTAATCACCTTTTTGCTTTATTCAAAAATGTTTTAAGTTCTTAAACTTGTACTTAAAATTTTCTTTCACTAAGGACTGAAGGAAATTCACTCAGTAGCATTTATCCAAAGTTTCTAATAGCCAAAAAGTAGTTAATAGGCAATTTTTTCAGAAGTGATTAAGAAAAGTAATGTGCAAATCTAGTATCATTTCAGAAGCACTGACCATTGTTTGAACAAGTATCCCAGAGTTCTAAACCCACCAGAGACCACAATCTTGCAGTCTCCTTCCAAGGAACAACTGCCTGGAGCTATCTCAAATCCTCTCCTTATCCAGAGAGGAATTGTCAAAGACAATTATCACTGGCCCTTCATTCTACTGATTCATTCTCTCTTCTATCAGCTCTGCTTTTCAGAGCCATCTTGTTCACAAATTTTTCCACTGGAAGTCTCATGCTAAAATTTTCAAAGTAGCTGCTTGCTTTGAGGTATGAATTATTAGATTTCTATCTAATTTGCCTCTGCTTCACATACTTGTACATATTCTAGAATACAAACATTTTTGTGGGGAAAATCCTATAAGTACAAAATAGTCTGAAAAAGTTTCAGACAGACTTTAGATTTTTTTTTCCCAGCTAAAATTCAGATGCTGTAGTGGTCAGCAATGACGCAAAGATATTAAGCAATATTTGTCTGAAAATGGATGCTTCATTTTTTCTCTCTAAATTACTCAATTACATGAAAGTTGAAGAACAAAAATGTGTTCTGATTAGACCAGGGGTAGGCAACCTTGGCTCTTTTATGACTCGTGGACTTCAACTTCCAGAATTCCTGAGCCATGCTAGAATATGAGTAGTACCAAAATAATGTAACTCATTTTATTGGCAACTCAAGTGTCCATCTTTCTTTCTTTTTTCATATATTTTATTGATTTTTTAAAACATAAACACTTAATAGTTGGTAAATGGTGTGTTTGCTGGGTTTACATTTGTAAAGAAAAACCATTAACAATTGGTTTCTATAGTCCATAATCCACATAGCACATTTAGTTGATTTCCCCTTTTCCCCAAAATGTCTTATTTGCAAACCTTGAATTAATACAGTTCTTATTATTTTGATAAATAAAACAGTTACATATATGATTTTTTCCCAATATTCCTAGAAATAATGATCACATCAATATAATATTTCTTTTCTATCTAATCATTCTGGTTGCCTTATCTTATATCCTGTTACAGTCCTTATTTAAATTTGTTTCTCCCATAAAGTTCAAAGTATTCTTGCTGGTTAAGATTTTCTCAACAGTTAATTACATTTAAAGATTTAAATCCATTTTTTCCATATAAATCATCTCAACACTTTTACATTTCTTAAAGAATAGGTAAAAACAGTAAACAAAAGGAAAAGAGAGCAAGAGTAAAGAAACATAAAAAATAAAATACTACTTAAAATATATATTCCTCCTAAGCTAATATATATTCATTCCCAAAATTTCTTATTCTTTTTAACCAAAATTAAAAATATATTTAATCTTTAAATATTCTGTTTAATGTGTCTAGTCATCTAACCCTTTAACTCTTACTTAAAACATTTTTTCTTTTTTATACATTATAATGGTATAGGGTTTCCTGCCTGAGCAGGGGGTTGGACTAGATGACCTCCAAGGTCCCTTCCAACTTTATTATTATTATTATTATTATTATTATTATTATTATTATTATTATTATTATTATTATTATTATTATATCTTTAAATTCAAACATATTTAATTATCTAAAACATTTCCTTCATCTAAGCCATTTCAACAGTATTATATTACTTATATCAAGAAATAAAATAAAAAGGGAAAAAAGCATACAGTATTATTTAAGGAATTCATCCCTCTTAGAATGACATACATATTCAAAATCTTTTCTATTTCTTTAACCATATTCAAACAAATGTTTCTTTTTTAAATATTCTCTCTGGTAGATCCCATCATCTATTTTCTTAATGTTCACTTTAATCTTTTTTCTTTGACCAGTATCTTTCTTGAATAATGTGTTTTGCTGAATCAAAAAGTTTTTCCATATATTCATGACTGTTGCTGTAGGTATAAGAAGTAAATCAAATAAGGTGTCTTTCTATGAGGCTTTTGCCTTTCCATGTTTCTTGAAAATCTTTTTCTTCTTCTCTTCTTCTCTTATCACTTCCTTTCTCTCTGATGTTTTCAACATCTCTACATTCCATTTTATCCAATCTATTTTTTTATCATCAGATTTTTTTTTGTAGTCTTAAGGGATGAGTTGTTTTTTCCATTTCTTGTGAATTTTTCCCCACTAGGATTAAATCATGTTTTCTTGCTTTGTTAAGTTCCATCTTTGAGTCTCTATTTCAATTTGATGTCCACTTATTTGTTTTGTCTGTTCCTTCTTTGTTGTTGTTTCCTGGAAGTTTTTTTGTTGTAGAGTTAACTTAGAAATAGATTGATTTATATTTTCAAATTTATTTTGGATTTCTTTGTGATTTGAACTCATTGTTTGAATTAATTGCAGTGTACTATATATCTTCTCCTGAGAGGTATTTATGTTTTCTTGGTGTGTTCTATCTACATGTCTCTGATCCATGATGGCCAAAAGTTGAAGTTTTCCTTCTTTTCTGCAAATAGCTTTAGAATCCCGGTTAAATAGATATTTGTAATCCAAAGAGTTCAAAAAAGATTTTTTTTTCTAACGTTTATAATTCTCTCTTTGTCTGCAGTCCAGATTGTTGTCTTTTTTGTCACAGCTGTTCTTTGTTATTAAAGCTTTGAAGGTCACAAACGCAGATTAGCTTTTCCCAGGTTTTGGCAAGTTCTCTATGGAGATCATAACTGTCATAATCTTCATCCACCATTAGGTGTCAGCATCTATTTAGTTTTCAGTATGAACAATGGTCTTTAAAATGAGAGTCTTAACCATTCAATAATTTTAAACTTGTCCAAAATTAAATTTTAGCTTTCAAGTTTATAAATTTATTTTGCTACGATATATTTTGATCCTCCATGGAAATTTTAATTCGCCACTTCCGTTAGTATAAGGGTGGGGCAGAAGTCCCCCTCCTTCACTTTCAGAGGTATTTTGCTTCTTGGGGATCTTTTCCAGGAAATTAAGTGTAGAATAGAAAAGGGAAAATTAGATTTCTCACCCAGTTTCAAGCATGCTGTTTACTGTTGTGCTGGTTATTTCTTTTGGACTTCGGTTGCAAGTAGCTTGGGCTGATCAGTGAAATACAGCCTTCCTCCTGTCGGGTTAGAAGGCTTTCCCCAAGACGAATGGAATGACTACCGTCATTCCAGAGTCGCCGGGGCATCCTTCTTTCTTTGCTGCCTCTCAGGGGCGGCTTGGACCCATTAGGGTCTCCATGCAGGGCAAAAATTAGCCACGAGGGTGCTGTGGTCCGCAAGCCTGCGATCAGTCACTACCGCGCAGGACTGAAAGTCCAAGTGTCCATCTTTCATTTGACTGGTATGCAAAGGCCTTTTCTCATTTGGCCTTTCTATTATGGAGACTAGGTATACATATTAATTCAGTTATATAGTATTAGGATCCCTTCTGACTGAGATTGAATTGTGTACATTTTCTGAGATCTTAAAATATAGACCTGCAGGTAGTAGACCATGTGAAAATACCTTTTCTTCTCAATGGGTAAATGAGACTATTACCTTGCAAAGAATTACCTAGAACTTTTTTAACTTGAGTACTTGGTTCATAAGGAGAAGAGGAAAAGGCTGGTCATCTGCTTCTGCCTTCTATCTCAAAATCCCAGAATATGGTATTGGTGAGATTTAATAATGGACCAAAAGGAATCTGGACATGAGTGAAATACTCTACATGCAAAAATAACATCTTGATACAAAACACTGTTTAAGAAACTAGATATTATGATAGCTTCCTCAGTACTCATAGCAACTGATACGAATTCATGCTATCCATCTCAAAAGAAGACTACTGAGAAGTGATGGAATTCAAATACCTGAACAACCAGTTCTCTTATTCGATGCACGCCTAGAACGGACTTCCAGAAGTGGCATCCACACACTTCTAGTGGGCTGTTCTAGGCCTGGGAGGCCTCCTCCAGGCCTGCAAGACCTAGACTGGATTTCTGGGAGCCAGCCAGTTCTCCGAATGCACCAAAATTTAGCTACCGGTTCTATCAAACCAGTGCAAACAGGCTGAATCCCACCACTGCTACTGAGGGAATGGATTAATAAATTATATGGATAGAAACAAAGTGGACTTCTGTGTGAGGGACAATCTGTTCCTGCCAGTTCCTGCTTGCTCTGAATTCCTCAGAAATACCTCAGAAATTAAATTCCAATCACCCATCATCATAGCTCCATGACAAGGAATTTAAGTCTGTACCAGTTATCTAGAAGACTTGAATAGTTTTGTTTAATAGTGAAGAGTTGGTTCAAAAATTCACTTGTAGCATGATAGTTAAAAGAGATCTATCTTTCAGTAAAAGATTACTCTTTTTTTTTAACTGATCTGCTTTCCGTATGGGATCCTTGGGGGAAAATAGCAGAGAATGCATGTTTTTGAGAGTACAGCTAGATACACAGCTTCCCTGTATCAAAATCAAAACCTAGCATTTTAAACATTTGTATTTTGCGAGTTGCTTTGACAATCACAATTAGAAAACCAATTGTAATACTCTGAATCTTAAATGTCTGCAGAGAATAGAGGAAAGGGTATACTAGGTTATAAGTGAAGCAGCATGTATCTCCCTGTTTCCCATTGGTTGTTTATGCAACATCAATACAACACTTTAGAAGCCAAATTACTAAACAAGCTGCCAATTAGGCTTGCAGTCAGCTGGATAGATTAGTAGCTAAGAGAAGCAGTTACAAGATTTTCATCTCTTGAGCCAATTACTCAAGTGAATTACCATCCCCAGAGCTCCTTGGGAATTTAAGACAGAAAGACTTATTCAGCTATGATAGGCATAAGTGAGACCCAGGATAAGGTTAGAGTTGTCAGATCATATAGATTGGCCAATGGGGGGGGGGGGAATCCTATCTACGAGAAGACTTAAAGTATTTAGGATTTAGGAGTGCTGGAAAAGAAAATAATGAGTGTGCAAACTTAATTAAATTTAAGTATATTAAAGTTATAAAGGGAGGCAATCGGAGCTAACATTGATCGAGTATAGAATAGAATTCTGCTATGGTAAAATGTTTAATTTATCATCTTTTACATGCATTTATTATTAGACGGTTTAAATATATAAGATCAGACAATACCATATGAAAATGATTTGACTATACTATACAGAGTGATGGAAATCCATTATACTTCTGAATATATATAGGTACATGGGTACAGAAAAAAGAAAGAGAATCCATTTACTATTACAACTTTCATGATCTTTAACTGGGTAAAACAGTTCATCTTAGGGCAACTATTCTGAACCAAGGTATCTCAAATGGGCTAACTTACAGAATATGTCCCAAAAGTAGCACCAAAGGACTGAAATTTGGAAGGTTGTGGTTGCTTCAGGACTGCTGGCTGCTGCTGTACTGCTGCTACGGTCATGTGATCTTCATTTTCAATGTTCTGTGGCAGTTTTCCAGCCAGTCTCACAATCCCTAGTCCTTCACCCAGCAGCATCACTCACCTGCCTGCTGGGAAGGAAGGGAAAGAAAAGAAGGAAAGAGGAAGAAGGAATAGCTGTGTATCCTTCCTGGCCTAAGCCACCCACTGCATATTTCCCGAACCTGTGCTACCTCTGCACAACTTCCACAACCCATGTTGCTCTCCCTTCATGCCTTCCCCAACCCATACAGTATTTCTTGCACACACCCATATACCCTTCCCGACATGCACCTGCGTGCCTTCCTTGACCCATACGATATCTCTTTGGCACCCACCATACCCTTCCCAACCCATGTCCTCCCCAACCAGCACAGCAGCTCTTACACATCACTCTGACCCCCTTGCATTGTTCTTGTCCTGCACCTCTCCCCGCATACCCTACTTGACCCATGAAGGATCTCTTACACCAGGGGTCCCCAACCCCTGGACCATGGACCAGCACAAGTCTGCAGTATGCCAGAAACCAGGCTGTGCAAATAAGTAAAGTCCCATCCACCAGATGCAGACAGCACACAAAACCACACCTCCTCCAGTCCGCGGAAGAACCTCTCTCCACAGATCTGGTCCATGGTTTCCAAAAGGTTGGGGCCACTGTATTATATAACCCCATGACTCCCACTTACTCTTCTTTACTTGAACCCCCACTGTAGCGCCTGACCAACACAGCACCTCACACATACTGGAACTTTTCCAGACCTATGCCACCCATCTGCACAGCATCTCTGGTGCATACTCACACACCCCTTGCAACCCATGCAATACCTTTCATGAACCTCACATACCATTCCTGAGTCTACAACTTGCTCCCTCCCCCACATAGCAGCAGCCACTTACCTGCCTGCTAACCTTGGACTTGCAAATTCCTCCTGGTTTCCCCACTGACTTTCTCCCTACAAGCTTCCTAGAAACAAAGTAAATGGACAAGCCAGCACAAATTGGAAGAAGTAAAGGAAGGAGGATGGAAGAAAGGAAGGAGGGAGGGAGAGAAGGAAAGGAAAGAAAAGGCTTCCCTGTTATCTTCCCACAAAGAAACTCAATGGAGAAGTTGGTAGGAAGCCGAAAGTTGCTCTTATTTCTGCTGCTGTTTTGCCCACCCAAGGTCATTCTGTTTATCTGCTCAGCTAAGGAAATGTCTCTGAAACCATGACTCAATGGGGTGTGGGTTGTCTAGTTGCTTATAAAGCTTCAGTCCTAAAAGTGTGTAGCTCCTATTTTATCACAGCAGTTTTTCCTAAGTTCAAGAAACTGACCATGATGGGCATAGAATTGTCCTATTAGACAATCAGACAGTCAGTTACACTGAATAATTAAAAAGTACTTCTAGGGAACTGGGAACAGGACATCAAATCTGTACTCTGGATTTTTTTTTTAACATATAGAAGGGTATTTGTATAGATCTGGTATTGCAATTGCTGTGACATACACTTGAATTATTTAAAAGCAAAACATATTTCTTTCCAAATGTATATAAAAATGTCTAACCATGAAATATATGCATATAGTACATGAAAGTAACAATTGTTTTTTTCTAAAAATGCAAACATCTAAATCAAACATCATATCCCATGAAAATGGCATTTTCTCCCCATTCTGAATCTTTTAAATGTATTCAGTGTGGTGTTTTTCTAAAAAGCATAATCCTGTAAATTGTATTCCTATGGCCTAGGAGTACAGTATTTACAACCTACTTAACCTGAGTGAATCTTTCGTCCTGGTAAGCATACTTTGAATGGCAGCATCAATCTTCTGTTAAACATAAAGCAGTATAAATTTGATTACAGACATGAAAGAGAAGAATTTTTTTCAATTGTAGCGCTATGAGTTAAAGGTTCACACATATTGAAAATGACATTTTTACCTAATTGAGGCCTGTTTTGTATCCAGCTGGTTTCAAAAGTCTTTTTAAAAGTAGTATTTAAAAACTAGCATATCAAAAACTATAAATGTTAGAAAATACTTTGCATATTGAACTATAGTCAATATTTCTGATGTTCTTTTCAGTTTAAGACCTACTGAAATTCTCCAACTATTAAAATATTCTCCCCATTTTTAAATACTGCGTAGTTATAGTCTGAACTTCAACAAGCTGCTGTATCCTAAAATGATTAAACAGATGTGAAGCCTATAGCAGCATTAGACCTCTGATCTGATTTTAGCATACAGATGGAATTAAATTAATTCATACCAAACCCTCTAAAATAAAAGGTATGGCATTGAATGCTAGTGCTCTGTTTAACCAGAATGCACCCGTACCAACAGCTGTTGAGAAAAATTGTATGCCTTAATTTTCATAGAAATCTACCCTTAATGACATCACATTATTTTGAAATAAAAATTAAATTGCAAATTTGTTTTCTTTTTGCCCCCTTTTGCCTCTTTTTAAGGAGCTCCCCTGATTTATTACATATATACTATTGCCTTTTGGTTTTACAAACTTTATATTACATTTTCAAAACACTTGCATAATAAAAAGTGCCATCAAAAAATTTGAGGCTAATTTAATAAGAAGATGGTGTCATTTACTATGGTGTAATTTTGTGAGTTTGGAAGATTTTGTTTTGTCAGTATAAATCACTGTAATATCAAGGTGATGTGGATGGGTGTATATGCATGTATCATGATAACCTTTCAACTGCTGCCCACTCAGTTGACTAACCAGGCCAGGTTTTAGATACCAGTCAAATTTAGCAGATTTTAAAAAGACAGAGAGGCTCATGTGCCAATGGATCAACAGAAAACTATCAGCAAACAGCATTAACTAGGTGATTGCCACAAATGTTTACTGCTTTGTTCACAAGCTGTTTGAAAGGTTATATTTCTTACTGATGGGAATAGATTATTTTAATCTTAATCAACATGATTAGAATTCCCCCAAATGCCACATTCCTATATCTCTTCTGATTAAAGCATCATTTTTTCAGTATATAAAAATGTACTTACACAGCATATATCTTTAACAAAATTAAATGTCCACAGATATGATTCAGGTATAAAGCAGCCAAGTTACCAAGCCACACTTTGAAGGTTAGGATCTTGAGCTGGACATTGGATATTAATTTTTCTTCTCAAATTTCACCTGAGAATTTTGTTCTTCCATTTTAAGTTGTATCTCTGTAGGGCAGTAATGCTATTAGCAGCCATGCTGCCATTCTGCATTTTGCAAATTTCCTTCTGATGTTGTCACAACATTTGGGTGCTGGCAGTTGTTGTCTCTAAAACCGAAAGCAAAATGAGAGAACAACTTCCCATCCCCAGAACATGATTTGGCAAGGAGATCCTGTTACATCTTGCACTGGTCGTTTGTGCTAAGAATAGGTGATGCTAATTAGCAGATTAAAAGTGAGATCCTGATTTTCCATCTGCTTCTAATTTGGTGTGAAGTGATTGCGAGCTTATAACTATAGATATGGTTTAGTTCTATATCGTTATAAAAGGAGAATGCATGACTCTGAGTCTGATATTTGAGCCATCCAACTGTGAAGAGATTCAGACATAGCCTACTTTAACTCTTCCTGGATATGCAAAGGAACTGAATCTGTAAAATCCTGCACAAGCATAGCATCTGTCTGCAACGCTGTAAAGTAACCACATAATCCCAAGAAAAACTGCAGCCATGAGAAGATTGCAAACATATGCAACATTTCTGCTTTATACACTTCAAAGCACCTTTTCAGAACTGAAATGCTATATAGATTTAACATATTAATTTAAATGTGTGTGATAGAGGGCCACCATGAAAAATACTATCTGTATTTCTACTTCTATTAGTAGAAGTTTAGTTTCTGAAATTTATATAAATCTTTCAAGCGTTTGGCTATAAGGAGTGTTTAACAAAATCATACCATACAATGACATTGTCACATTCATATAAAGCATTTTCTTTGAAATAAGGAAGGAAATCAGCCTATACCATTTTCAAATTAGCATTTGGAAGTCAACCTGGAAGTCAATATGTACAAAGACATCTTGTTCAGCAACCTATTAGAAAAATTAAGAGAAAAAGAAAGTTTAGAGCTTATTGGGAGATTATTGTATTCATGTGATTGTACTAATTAGTGTTGAATATTCCTTTTTGTCTCAGGGTTTGTTGGTGAAAACGCTCAGCCAATCTCAGACAGCAACATTGGGAATCGGATGCTCCAAAGCATGGGCTGGACACCTGGCACAGGCCTTGGGCCAGATGGCAAAGGGATAGCCGAACCAATCCGGGCAATTCAGAGGCCAAAGGGACTTGGACTTGGATTCAGCTGACAGAAAGAGATTCCAGTTGCTGGTTCAGACATCAACAAAACTAACTTGAACTTTGAATATCTGAAAACATTCTAATTTGTTGCCAAGACATCCAGTGATTCTTACTGTAATTTTTTCATAGAGATGCTTCATTGTTTTCTGTTAAAGCTGTGTGGGGCCAGTCTTTAGGGCAGTCCTAATCTTTGAATCCTGAGTGTGTAATAATGATCATCTTTTAAATTGTACCTTTTTTTTAAAATTTTCTGTGGTATTAATTAGTTATGTTGTCAAAGATTCAAAGAAATGGTTAAATTCTCCTCCCATTTTTTAAAAGCCTTGCCAACACCGTACATAAACCCATTATCCCTTGCTGGTTTAACATAGGTCTTTTACTCTGGAAAGCTGCTTAGTTACTAAGGCGTCTTGTCTGGGAAGTATTTTGCTGTGTTTCTCACATTCATTCCAAACAATTGTAGTGGGTAGTACAAAAGAAAGCCTGGCTACAAAAAATTTTTTGTAGTAAGAGGCAAAAATAGAATAGGAAAAGAAATCAGAGTTTACCTTTTGAATTGAGATGCGCAAAATGCTTTGAGCTAAACACAGCATATGGGGTTAGATGGGGTTAACAGTGTCATTTTTTACATGGGTGTGATAAATGTAATGAATGTTAACAGGGTAAGGGGTTTCAATTGCTCTGTGGCATGGACTATTTTTGTGCTATATATATCTGTCTCTCCACAGATGCCCCCAATCCGTAGTCCAAAACATTAGGGGCAAAGCCTAAATTAAATTGTGTGTATATAATTAAATTAATTACATACAAGTAATATGATCTTTTATATTTCTCATCTTTGGGCACGATAATTGTGATTGCAACAGGTGCTACATCAAATTTTGGGGGTCACATTTAGCCCTGGAGCCTCAGGTGATGCACCCTTGTTTTTAAAATATTGCCATATGACTCTATATAGCCTTGATTCATTGGGTCTTCTAAATGGTTCAGTATTGTTATATGCAATCTCTCTAGATCAGCGTACATTGCATCTTGCTTCAAAATGTGCAATTTTGCACGAGAAATGCAAAATGACAAATGATGAATTTGTCTTCCAACATTTGCAGCAGGTAACTCAATTCTCTTTTTTTATTTACACGCCCTCCAAGTTCAATATTAACCTTTTTTTTTTAACTTTCCTTTCTGGTGTCTTAGCTTGTATTCTTTTTAAAATAAAAATTTAAACCTACTGTCACCTTTTACCATATCACTGTGACTGTCTAACTTGAGGGGATGGATTTAAAATGGGACCATGTTAACTAGATTCCATCCATGGTAGTTTGGGGAATATTTCTGTAATTGACAAATGGTGCCTGCTAGTGAGAAGGAAGGCTTCCCGGGCACAATTTTTTTTAAAAATGGCAAAGGGAATAGTAAAACAGACAGCCTTTTGATAAGATTAACAATATTATACTTAATCTTTGGACTTGTCATTGTGCTGACATCTCAAATTCATTAAAGAGGACTTCCATCAATGCATTAATGATGTGTTCTAATTATTATGCTAGAATGGCATATCTGCTCCCCAAACTAATTGCCCTTTGAATTCATTAAAATACTCCTACCAGAATATGATCATAAGGCAGTTCCCGGGTTAAGAACATCTAACTTACAGGGAACTTGTACTTATGAATGAACTGCCATAAAGCCTATTATATTAAAAAATTAAGTTAAATGCAGTGATTGATAATAACGAACCCATGCTACTTTGTGATGCTCTTGAAAACTCTGCGGCTTCAGCAATTTGTTATCCTGAGGAAGGAGAACTTCAGATCAGATCACTTTGTCATTAGCACTGGGTTGAGTGTATAACTTTTTATTTGGTTTTAATTTTTCTCTTTCTTTACCCTTGTAACCATGCTTCCAAAGTGTAAGTCTGCTGAAAGTGCTTATGATGCATCAAAGAAAAAGGCAAACAATCATGATTGAAAATAAAGTGTCAATAATAAAGTGAACAGAAAGGGGTAAAACATCACCAGTCACTAGAAAAGCATTAGGCTACAATCCATGAATGATCAAAACGATTTTGAAAGATAATGTGAGAATAACGGAGGATGTGAAAGACCCTGCCCTCATAGAAACTACAATTATTACTAAACAACACAGTTATTTAATCATTGAAATGGAAAGGCTATTGATAATATGGTTAGATGTTAAAATCAAAGTAATATGCCTATTAGCCTTTATTGCAAGAAAAGTTTAATGATTTAAAAGCTGCACATGCACCAAGTGAAGGTAATTGTAACAAGGAATTGGTTACAAGTAGGTATTGGTTCAATTGTTCCAAAATGAGGGCAGATTTACAGAATATTAAAATACAAGGTGAAGTAGCAAGTGTCGATATAAATGCTGCATTTGATGTCCTGAAATGTTGAAATAAATTTATGAGGAGGGAGGCTATTTGTCAGGCAAAATATACTGCTCACAAAAATAAAGGGAACGCAAACCCCTTCAGTTCCATGGTAAAATGTTCCCTTTATTTTTTTGAGCAGTATATTTAATATAGATGAGATTGGCTTATTTGTGGGGAAAAAACACCTGATCTACATTTCGAAAGAGGAAAAAAGTACACTAAAGGTCAGTAATGTATTGAAAGGTAAACTAACGCTTTTAATTGGGGTGACGCATCCAGGGATTACAAGATCAAGCCTTTGCTTATATATCACTCCCTAAATCCAAGACACTTTGCTACATCATTAAGTCATCTCTTCCCATTATTTGGAAGGCAAATGCAAAGGCTTGGTTTACAATTGCACCTTTGAAAATTGATTCTTGAACTATTTTGTCCCTAGAGTTAAATATTATTGCATAACCAAGACATTTTCTTTCAAGACTCTCGTTGGGCTTCACAATGTACCCAGATATATAAGCATTTTAGATGATCTTCAAGTCAATGTAAAGGTCATATTTTCACACACACCCCAACACCACATAGATACTGCAACTAATGATCAGGTAGTCATGACTTTGTTATAAGGCCTATCTCAATGGTATGATGACTCTGGGCAGCTTACGATATGATAAGTAAAGTACTACAAGACAATTAAAATTAGGAGGAATTAAATGGAAAAGCTAAAAACCAAGACAATGGGTGGGTCTCAGGGTGGGATCTTCTCTATCTGGTCAGCCACCCCCAAGGTAGCAGGCCTTTAAGGCCTATTATTTATGGTGAGCATAACTCTCAGGACTATCCCGAATGATCTGATGACCATTTGACTAACTGACACTAAGTAACTTCAACTTGCCTACAAATTTGAATTAAAGACAGACTTAGGAACATATCTCATAACCAGGATCCAAGCAGAATTTGGATGCTATACCTCTCTCTTTGCTCTTGTTGGCATGTCAGCCTATCCAGATTACTGTATCAAACTCAATCACCAGTTTCAAAGAATTAGAACTAGAATTCTTCCTTATTTTTTGTTTTATTCCCCTTGCAAATCCTTGCACCCCCTTCAAAATTCTCAAGAAGCAGTTGACCCTACAAAGTAGCAGATGACATAGGGTTTACAGCAGGAGTAGGTTACCCTTCATTTCCAAGTGTACAGAATAACATTTGAGATAAGTTAATTAAATTTAGTTTCCCTGATTCTACTTATGAATGAATGAGCAAGCACTCCATTATTGCAGCTTGAGCAAAACATGTAGTTGCAGTAGAGACAGGATGATTTCTTAATGGCTACCAAAATGTTCAGTGATTATTGGATGCCATCAAGTCAATGTTGACTCTTAGTGACCAGGTAGATATACATTTTCCAGGGTGATCTGTTCCAACTTGGTCTCTTAAGATTTTCAACTATGTACTCATTTTGGAAGTAACTGAGTTCATCTTCTATATTCTGGTGCTTTTCTTCCATCTTTCCCAGCATTATGAACTTGTCAAGGGAGCCAGGTTTTCATGTAATGAGTCCAAAATATGGTAATTAGAGCCTGGTCATTTGTGGTCATTCTCAAGTGAGAACTCTAAGTTGATTTGTTCTATGATTTTTTTTCTCTGTATCCATGGTATTCTCAACAATCTTTCCAATCACTAAAATTCAAAACATTCATTAAAATCTCTGTCCTGCTTCTTCAAAGTGCAGGTTCCATAGAGTATCATGGAAAACATGATTGCCTACCCAATACTTATCTTTGTAGGTACAAATATGTCATAGAGAACATCATATACATATAAAGATTCTGATCTTTATAAGAATAGATATGTTTGTTTTATTAGAACACTTTTTTCAAAGCCTTCATTGCTCCCTTACCAAGTGCTAGTCTGCAGTGTTCATTTATTAGATGTTGCCTCCTTTACCGTTGATAGTCATTCCTAAAAGGCAGAAGCCATCTACCACTTTAAAATCTTCATTTTCATTTCCAAGGCTAGTGGCTATACTTGTTGTCATTAGTTTGGCCTTTATATATAACCTTATTCTCATTTTTTCATTGTACTCCTTGATTTTCATTGTTGGATCATTTGCATTTTCAGTTATCAGAGTAATGTCATTAGAATAGCATTGCCATAGTTTGGCTAGAATCTTTATTGATTCTTCTGTTACTTTTCTGTAGATATTCCTTCAATTGCTGTAGCTTTTTAGCTTGATACTGACCAGAGTGCTGATTTAATCATTTTTATAATATTAAGAGTTTATTCAAATAGGAAAAATCTTCTAAAGTTTCTTAGATGTAGATAACTCTAGTGCACAGAATTTCAGTATTCCTCTACCTCTGTCTGATCTGTTTTTGAATTAGTTACTATCTCTCCATTGGTGTCCTCTAGCATACCACTTCAAGGTTGGAACCTCTTTATGAGTTCAGGGAACTTTTGGAAGACTCATTTTTCAAAGGCTGTTTCTATTTGCAATGTCTTAAGAGATGTTATTGTAATACTGCTTCTTGTCTTTTCTAGCAGCTCTCTGAAATTATTTGTTGAATTCCTCCCTGAAATTGTTGCTTTGGCTTCTCTTAGGGTTGTTTCTCCTTCTACTCTTTTTTAATCTCCTTTCACATTCATCCTTAACTTTTTCTTTATTTCATCCTATCAGTGGGACTCAGGATTTCAAAATAATTTGTAACCTTCTCCTTGAAATTGGTGGGTATATGTTCAAGATTGTATTGGGTAACTGGCTTTGCTTTTCCATTTTAGCTGACTTGCCAGCCAAACTACCGTTGGCCATATTTTTGCTGTTATTACTGAGGTCTTCCACTTGCTGGTACCATAATATAGTCAACCTGATTCCTATGTAGTTCATTTGATGATGTCCATTTATGTAGGTGTCATTTTGATTGCTGGAAGAATGTGATAACAATGATGAAGTCATCAATTGGTAGAAAGTGATAAATTGTTCTCTTCATTTCTGTTTCCTACGCCACATTGCCCAATCACATTTTCCTCCGTACTATTTCCAAATTGACATTCCAGCCACCAACAATGAGCAGCACATCATCCATGTTCTATTGATTGACTTGGCCATGAAAATCATCAACTACACTTCTGCATTATTGATTGGCACATAAACTTGGATAAACATCATATTAGAGGGTTGTCTGCAAAATCTGATAGATATTTAATTGACTGTATCTTATCTCAACACTGTCTTTATTATAGCTTTCCTGACTAGAAATCCATGCCATTTCTTTTTTGATATTCCTGCCCTTAGTAGGATCTTCTCACTTAAAGGATCCAGTTCTGGTCCATTTGAATTTACTAATGCCTCAGATACCAATATGTTGTTGATTTGTTTAATCTTTCTTCAGGTTGAGCTTTTCATGTTAATGATCTCATGTTCCCTTTTCCCACTGTAATTTTTTTTTTGGGGGGGGAGCTTGGATTGCCCTTTCCTGCATGCAAACTTCAATAACTAGATATCATAAGGTTTAGTTGCATCATAAACACCATTCATACCCTGAAAGATCCTCAACAATTTGCTTAGAGGGGTCCATCAATTGGCACTATATCATCAATCACCATTTTTCTATAGATTACTATAGGTGTCCACTTGCTTTAGTTGGATAGTTGGGATAACTTTCATGCCTTGGCTGAGCCTGCTGGAAATATTTACTCTTGGTATATATCTCAATCATTCTTCACTCATCCATCCCAAGAGCACCTCTGCCATAATAAGGCAGCATATCTGGACATATAGGGAAAGAATTCAATGGAAAAAAGTAAATACCTGGCTGCCAAAGATGCACTTTTTGTCCTAACATTGAGACACTTGTCACTTGTATCATTTCAATAAATTGCAATCAAACAGATGAGGTATGGGTAAGCTCATGTTTCTAGTGAAGAAAACAAGTAGCAAGGAAATGTACAGGATAGGTACACCCTTGAAATTTCAAGCATTATGAAATGATTCAGATAAAGTTACATTCTCCCCTGGTAAAAGATGCCTACAGTA
>NW_015386252.1:258754-310436 GCF_001527695.2 Protobothrops mucrosquamatus | reverse complement strand
ATACATTTTTGTTTTCTTAGTTGTTGCAGTATTATTTATATTTTGAGGAGATTGTGTATGTGTGTGTGTTTCTGTATAATATTTTCTGCTGTGTATAGTTAATTTATGGAAACTCCCACAATCAGATGTGAAGATAGCCCCAGTTTAGTCTTAAAGAAAACTAGAAAAACAATATGGGGATTAAGATACCAGCAGCTACTAATCTCTGTTGCACATCATATAACAATCAGTATCACTTAAATTCTAGTTGCTAGAAAGCAACAATTGAAAAAGCCTAACTTTTTACCATCTATAATGTAAACAACTAGGATGCATTTGGCCTGCTCAAGAACAGTTAGATATTCTTATCTAACTAGAAGAAGCTTTTCAAATATTTTGCAAAAAAAGTTAATAATGTAGGCATATTTTTAAAGAAAGAAAAGAAAAGGCATTTGGATTATAGGTGTCAGGAACTAGAGCATTTATTTAATTTGCATCTAATTATTTTAGCAGCATGGTAGAAAACAAATACAGGTAGTCCTTGACTTATGACCATAACTGAGCCCCAAAATTATGTTCCTGAGTGAGACATTTGTTAAGTGAGTTTTGCCCCATATTTTATAACTTTTCTTGCCACATTTGTTAGGTGAATCACTGCAGTTGTTAAATTAGTAACACTGTTGTTAAGTGAATCTGTCTTCCCTATTGACTTTGCTTGTCAGAAAGTCACAAAAGATGATCACATGACCTCAGGCACCACAAACGTCATAAATATGAACCAGTTGTCAAGCATTCAAATGTAAATCACATGACCATTTATGCATTGGCCATAAATGTAAAAAAATGGTCATAAGTCATTTTTTTCAGTGCTGTTGTAACTTTGAATGGTCACTAAATGAACTGTTGTAAGTTGTGGACCCCCTGTACCCATCTCCAATTAAGATTGCTCTTTCTACCAGTATAGCTTAAACAGCAGAATGGCTTAGCTATGGAAGAGTCTATCACCATAGTTTAGGCAGGGTCTGCTAGCATTTATTTTTAACAACAATGTTGTTTGTTGTTATTCTGGTAAACAGTATGGCCAACTGCAGCCTATAGCCTCAGAACAGTTCACATCTATTAATTTAGGTTACTTCTTAGCAACTCTGTCTCTCATACTGGTTAATGGGAGAAGAGAACTTTAGTTTTGTAAATTTCTTTCTGAATCCAAAAAATGGCATGTGAACCCAACATTTACACACCATTTAAAAAAGACAGAAAATCTAAGACGAAAACAAAAAGATGGCAGTATATCCCCTCCAGCAATCCACATTCAGATAAGTAGGGATCAACACCAGATAAACAATTATGCAGAAAACAATACTATAATTAAGAAGAAACTACACCCCCACCAAAATTGGCATATACAACTGCATACAAAACTGACAAACTACTGCATATAAACATGCAGGCATTTCATTACCAAACTAGGAACATCATTAGTATTACTGATGCTAGCACTGATGATTTACCTAGTTTGATAATGAAATGTCTGCAGGAAAACAACCTACCTCAGAGAACACCAAGAACCCCACAGTTTACCAATTATCCCCACACATTTATTTATTTAGCGTATGGCATACACTGTCAGGGAAATCTACACATGCTAAATACATAATGCAGTCCTGACAGCCTAGAAGGCTATCGTAAAGTAAGGTCTACCCCGAAAATAAGCCATAGCTTGATTTTTAAGGTGGGCCTAGTATAGGCCCTATCCCAAAAATAAGCCCTAGTTTTGGGGTGAGGCACACACTTAAAAATCAAACTAGGGCTGGGGTAGGGGTAGGGGTATGGAGCTGCCCCACGCGCCCCACACCCACTTACCTTGCAGACAGGCCTCTCCTCACCAGCCCACTTCTTCTGCAGTGTCTTCTGCAGCCAGGCCTGTGCAGCCAAGAACCAAGCTCTGGATTCAATCCATAGCTCGGTTCTGCAAGACCTCTGCAATCAAGGACTGAGCTATGGATTGAATTCATAGCTGGGTACTCAGCTGCATAAGTCTTCCAGAAAATCCTGACTGTGAAATGCAGGTTGGAATACAGCTGCAGAATGAAGCTGCTCCTTCGGCCCCAGAAGAAGTCGACCAGTTGGGCAGGGCTGTCAGTGCTGGAGGTGAGTAAGTCATTCCCCGAAAATAAGACCTGGCACCTCTTTTGGAGGCAAAAAAAAAACAAGACCCGGTCTTATTTTTGGGAAAACACAGTAGTTCATTCTGTTCTGAACTAGCTTTACACCAGCTAAATAGTGGCACTCGGGTTGCTGGCTCTTCTGGGCTCCTCTACCTCACCTTGCCTCACCTCATGTTGTGATGCCTTGCATCCAGCCAGGTCCAGTATATATAGACTTATATACAGTTTCACAGTGTTTTACAGCCCAATCTGACCCTCATCTGGGTCCTCATTTTACTGACCTCAGAAGGATGGAAGGCTTAGTGAACCTTGAAAAGGTCAGGATCAAACTCCTGGCTCTGGGCAGAGTTAGCCTGCAATACTGCATTTTAACCACCGTGGCCCTAGGCAGCAATATTGCATGCTTTCAAACTGCTGGATGGGCAGGATCTAGGGATCAAGCAACGGAAGTTCACTCCATCTCACAGAGCCAGGCTTGAACTGCTGTAGTACAGACCATTTCTGGCCAGCAGTTTCAGCATCATTAAGCCTCTGTGTCACCATGTTCCGTATCCCCACAGGAATAAAAGCTTATATTTCACGTGATTTTAAATCTCAGGTACCATCAGTCTTGCCAACTATCATATGGAATACTGCATAAATGTTCCACATGGTTTAATTTCTGTAAATTAGGAGGAGAATTGTCCTGTTTTACATACACCAATTTTTTTAGAAATGCTTTGGTTAAAGTCATGCTAAATTTCTTCATTCCCACTGCTCGCTGCCTAGAGTTCCTATGCTGTAAAAATCTTTCGACATGATCTAATGAGTCAATTAAGTATTCTGTTTTTATTATTATTCCCTGGCTTATTTCTAGTAGATGAAATCTAAACAGCCTTTGTTGCTACATTAGCTTTTCCAATATTATTGACTATACTTAAAGAAACATTGATCTATTAGAATCACAAATCACCATCAGGATAAAAGAGCATTAAGGAAAAAAGACTCCCCTCCCCCAACTCCATAGCATCCCGTCTTTAGGTATTAAATACTCATTGATTTAACAGGTTTACTGTAATATATATTCAACTGACAAGTGGACCATGAAGACTCCTTCTGGTGGTCTTCTACTAAGCACAGACTCATTACTTTACAGACCTGATATTTTAAACAGATCCAGATTCCTCTGCAGTTAGTCAATCCCATTATCTGTCAGTGCAATGATCTACTATTGCCATTTTTGGTTTTCTCTGTATGTTAGAGATGTCCCCTGTCTTTGAATTGTCAGATAGTATAAATCATCACCCTGATTCAGACATTGCTGTGTTTGCAGTGGAACAAGGAGACCTGATTTCCTGTCAACTTTTTTCAGAAAAATGTGTCAGTGTGTGCATTTTGTCACAGTTGCCTGTTATATTTGCACAGCCAAGTTATGTGAGAAGTGAGGAGTTATAACAGTTTCTTACAATAAAATGTCATGCTAATCTCTCCCAACTCAGCAAGCAAAATAATTGAAATTTTACAACATTTAATGATTTGTCGTAGGACTAGGCTGCTTAATAAGACTAATTATATTAATGGTAAAGCAAGATACCTTTGAAATTAGGTCAGTTCTTAGAGACTTCATGTGCAACTATGTTGTTTTCTTGACAGAAATTTGCTATTGCCTTCTTCCAGTTTTATATAATATTATATTATTGTATATAATTATTACATAATTTATTAATAATTATAATTTAAATTGTTGAATAATTATTACCTTAAGGCTAAGCTACAATCCTTGGATATCCTGGTGGCCTTCATAAAGTCAATTCTACTCTGTTTAGGCTTTTTTAAAGCTGGATCATATTAAGACGTATGATTTACTATCAGTTTAACATTTTTAGCTGAACAACTATTTCATATTGGCATTCTTTTAGTCTGATTGGTTTACTTGAGTGCCATATAACAGCACCTCCCCTAATGATGTGCTATTTTCCCTGGATTAATTACAAAAGGATAAACATTTCCAAATTTATTCCACTTCTGTTGAATTTGCTTAATAAGTATTTTTCTATAGTAAATAATTATAAATCAATTTTATAGGCTATTACTATAGTTAAAAATGTATTATGCAATTTAAATTCATTAAGATATAAACCATAAAACATTTCAATATTTTAGAAGTGTGACAAATCTAACTATGGTGCAAAATTGAATATTTGCCTGCCATTTTTAATCATGAATGTACTAGCTTCTGGAAGTAGGAAACAAAAGGGAAGAGAGGGTAAATGTACATGTCCAAAGGAAAGCCAATGTATGGGACATGAAATACAGCCTCTTGATCATTTGTTTAAAAAGTGCAAAAGACCCCCCCTACTTCAACCACAATTTAATTTTTTTTAAAAAAAAAGTATACCTTCAAGTCAGTTGGATTCCTGCTGACTGCCTGGACAAGTCCTTACGGTTTTCATGGCAACATTTTTCCAAGTGCTTTGTCATTTCCTTCTTTGTATAGTTAGCCCAATCCGAATTTAAAGCCAGTGGTAAAAACCTGGTTTCATTCCCAGATCTGGAAAACTTGAATTGTGAAGTATTTTGCTAGTCAAGGCAACTCTTTAAACTCCACTGACATTAAGAATTGTCTTCTCAATCATGAATGGCATTTAAATGATTGGGAACGTTGACTGTAATTCCACTGTTTCTGTCTTTCTTTATTTTTAAAACTTCAAATCAATTTTACATGATAAAAATAGCTGCATAATTTCAGGTAATCTTAGTTTTCCAATTTCTGTAAATTTAGCACATATTTAACTAATCTTTCATGCATTTTTTATTAGTGATGCCCTTCCATTTTATGTTGTTCCAGACTTTTGTTTGGGGATAGAAAGTTTTAATCTTGTACATCTGATATGCGAATTGCAGATCATCACTTTCTAGCTAATCTCTTTGGCAGACAGAATTATTAATACAATAGTTCTTAAAGAAGCATTGCCATTGTCTTCTATCTATAGGACTGTATAAAACCAGATTTGTATTGAAGAACCCTTCAAATGAAGAGTTGTAAAATGCTATATATTCTTCAATGCAGAAACAGAAAAGAACTAAACAGAAGTTCCCATTGTTGTCTGAATGCCACATCTGATCCAGTCATAGACAAATACTCTCAGACCTAATTCTCCAAAGGTGCTAGGCAGAGGATAGAAAAAAATTCATCCACTTCTCTATTTTTTTTTTAAACAGAAGGATAAACACTTTTCTAAATTCTATAAAAGAACAATGACCTGATTGAGGGCAGATAAGATGAAGCTGTATATTACACTCTTTTTAAACCACAATTGGGAGTGGAACGTCCGTTGTGAAGTGATACACCTGATTCTACACCTGATTCTACAAATCTTTTGGCCTCGGTAGTTAATTGAATCATCACATTCATTAAGGGAATTTGGCTTCCCCCACTGATTTTGCTTGTTGGAAACCCCCTGGGAAGGTCACAAATAGCAATCATGGGACCCCAGGATTTGCTACCTTTGTAAATTCATGCTGGTTGCCAAATGCCCAAATTGACCATGGGGATGCTGCAGCAATCATTAAGTGCAAGAATTGCTTGTTAGTTACCTTTTTCAACACCATTGTAATTTTGAACAGTCATTAAATGAAGTCAAATCCTCTCTATATTTAGGGAAAAATAGGGACAGCACTTCTGAGCTATAGTCCTTGGAAAAGAGCATGCTGGCTGCTGCCTTCTGATTTGATGTGTGAAAGAAAGGGGGTGTAACCAGCATGCATAAAAATAAAAGGTGTTGCAGGTTATAAAGTCCCCGAAGGCACAGTCCAGGGTGTATGTATAGACAGCCTTTTAATTTTGTATAAAGACTAGCAGAGGCTTTTTAAATGTCTTTATTATTACCCGCTTAGGCAGCAGAAGTTATGATTTCATACTACAAACACAGTATTATGTGACTGAAACTTTTGATTTTGAAAACTGCTTCAGGCCCAGTTAGTTCTGGTGACAGTAACCAAAGAAACCATGGCAGAGGAAGAAAAGAAAGGCATACATTTTGCATGGTGCATTACTTCTCCAGAGTGTCCTTTTCTTCAAAAAAAAAAAAGAAAGAAAGAAAGAAAGAAAGAAAAAGAAAAGAAAAGAGATATGCTTTGCCTAATTAAATTAGTCAAGAGTCTCTGAAAACTGGATTTTCAAAATATGTATCCTCACAAAAATCTGTGTCAAAAATGACTGATTTTTTCTTTAAAAAAGCAAAAGCAAAAAATAAGCTGGATCCCAAACCTCAAATACTGTACCTGTCTTTTAATAATATTGGAATTATATTATTACAATTGCAAAATGTTCCATAATATTGAAGCAGACAACAACTGTGGAGAATTTTTAAAAGGAAGGAAGAAGGCCCACCCTTATGCTTCTCCCACACGATTGTATCAGGCCATTATGCTATTTAGGAAGGATGCTAGAAACAAGCAGCAGATTTCTCTCCACTCTGTGAGTAATTGTCTTCATAGCAGTGACAGATGTGCAATATCGCAGCTTCTTCAGGAAAAAAAATTAACAGTTTGTCCAGCATGTCAGCTCGCTCTTTTTAGTGCTTTGGAGGTCCTGGCCCCATTATGGATGATTTAGAAATTGAGGCAAGCTAAGACCAGCTGCCTACGCTGAAAGGCTTCGTTAGAAGACCCTCATCTGCATTCCAGTATTCACGTTCAGCTAGAAATTGGTCGGGCCCCTCTGGCCACGAGATGAGTGCAGGCTGACAATGCCTTGATTTGTTGAGAGAGAGAATAAATGGGTTTTTCAGAAGATGAGGAAATATCACCATTACTGGCCAATTTACAGCATTTTATCTGTTCTTCAAACATGTCACTTTTGTTATTGTTGCATGGTAATTACATAGTGAAACAGAAAGAAAACAAATTCCGGTTACATATTCAGATGGATTGCAAAATCATATAATTCTGATAAATGCCTATTTATGATACACACGGATGGAAAGTTCATTTTAATTTTGAATAGCTAGCACACAGCCTTAAATACAATCTAGGATTAGATCCCACTGAATCTGATTATGAAAAAAGAACAGTAATTTTCTTCACACTTTTTTAACAGACAGCAAATTTAAAACTTGGGTGAGGTGGTATTTAAAACAATACCATAAGATATGAGATGTATTTTTTTTTAATTTGGTTGTGATTTTAGAATTGCTGTCTTTCTTTTTTTGTAAAATAGGTTTTAAAACACTTTTTATACTATGGCTCTCTTGGATGAGATTTACCTCACAAAATGGGTATACTTTGTGTCATCAGCTTTGGATGTTAAACGCTCACGGTATCCTAAGAAATTGTCTATATCTCTTATACAAGACAGACAATTAGAAGATGGACGTTCCGCTAACAGACAATAAAATTAAAAATACTTCCATTATACCAATTGTTTTTCCCAGGTTTTTGAACAGAAAACTGAACTCAATTGCTAAAATTCCTTATGACAAATATTAAAGAAAATTCCAGACACCTTTCAAGGCTTCTGGTTAAGAAATGGTCGACTAAAACCATCAGAGCTTATCAGATGAAAATTGGGCTGTCTTTCCTGTCGATGATAAAAACACAATCCACCAGGAATGTTTCTGGCACATGTCCCATTTAAGATAAATATGACTTAGATAAGCATCAGACAGATCACCACTGGATAAGGCCCCATTGCATGGAGCAAAAAGATAGACAGAAATATGAGAAATTATTTCAAACAGTTTTCTAAACAGAAGGAAATCATTTACAGTATATATGTGGAAGCTGTCCTGAACAGATTCATTTTTTCAAAGATGAGAGCCATTTTCAAATTCCTGTTCCATTTTGGAGTTCACTAGATGGTGAGTAAGTTAAAGTAGTAGGCATTTGCAGAGTTGTGCTTGTCCTGTGACAAAATAATAATTTTGCAACAAAGTTAGATTACAAGTCCTCATATGTAATTATGTAAATTAAACAAAGTTTTCATTTTGAATACATGTCTGAATTATTCATTTGGCAAAAGAATTAAAGGCATGAACAATTACGGTATGGAATCACTTCCCAGCATTTGAAAAGTTTACTTAGCAATCGCTTTAGATTTTTGGATTTCATATACATTCTACATGAACTTCTCCATAACAATCATACTTCAAAAAGAAAAAGAATGATGGCCAAATTTTTACACTGAATATTTTATTTCTGTTACTTTTTTTGCTTTGGAGCACAACATCGCAGACAACATACAGCTCTGGACATAACACAGCCAGTTCTCAATTTCTAGAACAGGGTGGGGGGGGGAATGGAAATAAGTTACATCACCACATCCTTTTACATTTTTAACAAAAAAAATAGCAGAGATTTATATTTGTGTTAAAATCAATCATCCTACTTCTTGGCATTAATGGTCATATGAGACTGCCAGAAATTTAACCGGTGCAGTCAGATGGAGTAGGCAGAGTATTAAACAGCTACATCGATTATTAAGGTTTTTTGAGTATCTTTAATGCTGTAAGAAATTTTACCACAGTTCTTAGGACCACCTTATTCTGGATCTTATGAATGCCAAATGAGGCCTTTTTGCGCTTTCAAAAGATTCATTATTTGAAGAACAGGATGTATCCTCTGAACCCAGAGTATCTACTGAACTAGGACAAATGGGAAAGAAGGTAAAGGCCAATAGACACAATTCCTGAGACACAGGTTCTTATTAGGATTTGGCCATCAATACAATTCACTGAAGTCACTAATGAAAATGCTGAAGAGTACTGGATCTAGTACCAAAGTCACAGACTATCACATTTCAGAAAATGAAATGTTATTAATCTGTTAAGATTTGTGTTTGGACGATTCATGCTGACATTGCATAGTTTTCAAGGTGTAATTTAATCAATCAATTAATTCAATGTAATATTGCCATCCAACTTCAGAAGACCTTGAGCAACCTACAAATTCCATTAAAAAGTGAACAATTAATATCCACAAATATGAGCAGCCTGACTAAATCAATTAGAACAACGAACATTATGAATAAAACAATACAACAGGAACACAACCAATGAGTCCCACCAACATTAACTTCAGACCTAAACAGACCCAAATCTTAAGGGCTTTCCAAAATCCCAGGAAAGTGGAATCTCCTAGAAGTCGCTATTCCAGATGTTGGGTGTCATAACAGAGAAGGTATGCTTCTTCGGTCCTACAAGATACCAGCATACCCACTCTGCCTGAATGTTTGAAACAATTGGAGATAACTGATCCCTCAGTTAACCAAGCCCTATCCCATAAAGGGTGTTATAGGAGGTAGCCAGCACCTTGAATTGCAAAGGAAACCTACTAGCAATGAATGCAGCTCACATACCAGCACTGGCACATAGGCATACTGTGAAGTGCCTGTTACTGTTCATGCTGCTGCATTTTGTACCAGGTGTTGGTTCTTGATGGCTTTCAAAAGCAATCCCACATAGACCACATTGCAGTAGTCCAATTGTGAGGTAATCATGGTGTGAATGATCATCAGTTGAGAAAAGGGAGCAGGTGGAACATAGGCCATAGCTGTCAGGCCAGGCCACAGCCACCACCTGCACTTAGAGCAGAAGTTGTGAATCCAGGAAGACACCCCAATGTATACACACCAGTCTTGAATGGAAAAACACAACCCCATCCAGGTCCAAGATGGAAATGCCCCTGCCATCCCGTCCATCAAGGGGCTGATATCTGGTTATTGGTGGAGCAAACTCTCTGAAAGCTATCAGAATCTGTCAAATAGCAATAGTTACATTTCTAACATTGTAGCTGGAGTTCATATGAAACCCAGCCAGGCACGTTTCTGAAAGGGAACTCCCCCCTCCCCATGCTCAGTCAAGTTTCAGTAATATACACAAATATGATAAGGATAAGGAGATGGTGGATGTTAAGATGGTTTGATTATATAGAAAAAAAGAATGAGCATGAAACACAAAACAAATATATGAAAGAAGAGTGGATGAATTGAGAGGAAGAGAAGACTAAGAAATTTACAGTTGAAGAGTTGAAGAGTTCCTCAAGAAGAGTCAGGTGAAATATAGTGAAACAAAATATAGTGTTTGAAGTAATATGGATGTGATCAAAGCAAGGATTTAGCTATATTTTCTTTTTTCCTATCTTATGCCTTTAATTACTTTTGCCTACTGATTTTATTTATTTATTTAAGACTTTTATATAGCCATTCGTCTTTCAACTGATTCTGGGCATTTATTACTTTCTCCTTTTCTGTGCTAAGCCTAACATTGCTTATCCAAAAAGGATAGTATTGTGAATATGTTTGTATGCAAGTACCTAACCTTAATTGACTGATCCACTAACTAGGGGGTCCACTTGTTATTGGATCATTACTGTTCTGATGTGATACCTAAATATTCAGCAACACAAACAAAATTAATTTGGATTCCGATTTTTTTCCCTCAGTACATTTTAACATTTCTTTAGAAATAAAGTGGGAATTTTATAACAAAGTACATATTTTGACAAACAACTCAGTCCAAGTGATCTTTTTATCTTTTGATTGTCCTTTTCTAGTGTGAAAAAGAGGAGGAAGGGACCTTTTAAAAATATAAGCTTCAAATCTACTATATTGCATATAGACGCCATATCATCTTCAGAAAGGTGGAACTTGGCATTATCTCATTCTGTTGTGTCTTTTTTTATCTTCAAATTTTCAGTAATCAGTAATTCAGTTTTTTGATTTACAATAAAATATTAAATACCATCATAAAACAATAAATTGTAGTAGTATAAATATTTCACTAAAAACCAGGCTGGGAAAAACAAAACCGTTGATCACATGTAGTGGGAGGGCTGATTGTAGAGGGAAGAGCTGGGTTAAGTAGATCTTGTACAGGTATTGAAAAAACATCATACACTATAGACACCACCCAAAGAAGAAAGCCTATCGTTCCAGAATGTAGGTCCATGAAGAAGGCATATACTGGTCTCATCACTGTATTGTAGCAGGATCTTCTCAGATGAACAACCAGCTTTGTGACAGTGAAGGTACAGTGACAGTGTTGTTGATTCCGAAAAGTGTTAGATACTAAATGATTTTTTTCTCTAATCCCAATAGCTAGATTAGTCTAGGTAATCCCAAACCATTTTAGTTCACAATTCCAACCAACAATACATGTGCTTCAGAGTTCTAACTGAGCATCTCCATAGTTCTGTTTCCCCCCTAATATCTGGTTTTTGAATGTTAAATATTCCTATTGTTTTAATACTCCTGCTTTTCTCATTCATATTCTATGAGATTATTGTTAGTGCCAATTCATTTGATATATCATTTAACAAAAGCACTTGTTCAAAAAGTCAGCACTGGATATTAAATGATGATTGTCTGCAATGAATTTTGTCTCAACATCTGCAAAGACAATTTTGCCTTTTCTTCTGCCACTTAACTCTAAGTGAGAGATCTTAAGAATACTTAAATAGGATTCATAATTTCCCATGAGCTTGATATTATCTCTAAATTGAAGTTGCTATAGAGCCAAGTAAAATGCTTTTCTTAAAAATAAAAATCTTCCTGAGAAGACAAATAAGAAATATTATATATTTCTGTTTCAGACAGTATCATAATTTGTAGAAAATAATTTTAGAAAATTCAGGTTTCATCTGGCATAAATGGACCATCCTTCAATAATGATTTTTTTGGGGGGGCAGGGAAGGGCCAAATGCTGACATCAGTGCAACTTTCCCATTAATAATACTAAAATTCAGCACTGATATTGACTTCTCTCCTTTAAAATTTCACAGAAAAATCTTGAAACTGTTACTTGGCTGTATGTAAAAGCTTATGAATATGAAATGAAAATATATCAAAAGTTTTGCAGATGACCAATTCCCCAATACTTCTACTGGCTGCAGGTGGTTGGAATATGGCAGAAAGACAGATATATAGAACCTTCAAGCTCCTAGAAGATGTTGAATCACCACTGAGCTGCTTGAATTTAACTGCCCAGAGGTAGGGCAAGGCAGATCTGGATCTTACCTGGTATTTAGAATTGTACGAAAGATTCGTGGACTGTGGTGGTTTGGAGGAGGAGATCAGTGCTGGGATGATTTTGGAAGTGTAGGCTGCATGAGGTTGGGTTTGCCTGCCCATTTTGGGGAAAGAGACAATGTGGTTGGAGAATAATTTCTGTCTGCTTTTAGCTTGCTGTGTGTATGGAATTCTTCCAGTGAACCAGGAGGGAAAAGAATGGTGGTGAAGAAATAAAGTGTAGATTGGGCTAATGTGAACATGTAGTGTGAAAGGAAAGGATTGCCAGTTACAGGCAATGAATGCTTGGGAGAAGGACTGGGTACATGACTTGGGCTCTCTGCCCCTCACCTTGGATAGAATATGTTAGTGAGATTGGGAATGGGTCCCTCTGGCCTGGGGTAGGAGAGCAGGGGTGGGGGTCTGGTTGGTAGTATTTATTTATTTATTTATTGAATTTATGATGAAGACCTGATCTCTGAAGCTTAGGAGACCCTGTATTCTGATTGTTGCTGTTTAATTTGTCAGGTTAGACTATAATAAAGCTCACCTCATTCATGATTTGAGAGGACCAACATCCTATATGTTGCAAAAACCTGCTTGGGCATGACAGGGAGAGGGGTTTCTCTCTCATAAATGTATCCTTCCAGATTTGAAATGTAGCATGAGTCAGTGTGAGGATGTGGCAGTTGTCATCCAGGAATCTATGATGCCTTTAGAAAGGCGCTGCACTTGACATGTGAGACAAGGAGTAAATATGACTAAACTCAGGTGAGAGTTTTATTAGGACTTACCTTGTGGCAATAAGAATGGCACAAGAATGTAAAGCAAGCTTACATCACTTGTACTACATCCAGCTGACCTTATTCCTCCTTACTAAGGGACATTGGCTAGGCCACTATGGGGATACTTGGCATCTGTCAGACAAAACATTTGGATTCACTCTGTATTGGATCTCAGCTGGGCAGGTCCTGTTGACTGATGTGTGTCTTTGCTTGGATATATTGGAACATTCTCAGACCCCAAAGAAGTGGACAGGATCCTTGCGGCTCTGCCATCTGAGTTCTGGAGACATGCTCATCTTGGTTGGTTAAAAGTTTCCAAGATGAATTAATATGTGGTTGCATCCAAGCGGTAGTTAATGCCTCCTTTTGGGAGAGAATGGTGCCACCATTCTCAAGAGGCCATTCTTGGATATGATTTTATTGGAAAACTTTTGTTCTAGTCTTTGCTTTCTAGGGAAGATTGTTCATTTGGTGGTAAGCATTCAGCCAGGTTACTTGCAGGAGTACCTCTCCCTGAGAACATCTACCCATTTTCACTAGATTGAATAAGGTGGGCTCATTTTAAGTCTGCCTTCTTAAAGTTGTCATTTGGAGGAACCGAGAAAATGAGCCCTTTCCATTGCTGTTATTACCTTGTGGAATAGCCTCCCCCATGATGTGAAGAGGAAATCTACCTTTCTTGTTTTTCCAGAAGGCCTTTAATACCTGACTTTTCCCTCAGGCAACGTTAGATAAGGGAAGTCTGGAATTTGTGGTTCTGTGATGGGTTTGTTATGGTGTTTGATGTTTGAAAAGGCTTTTAAATTCCTTCACTTTGTTGTTTGTTCAATTGTTGTTAGCTGCTCAGAGTTATTTTTTAATACAAGCCATCATAATACTCTTTTAAATAAATACACTAGAAAATCTGATGTTTTCATCCCAACCCTCTGGAATAGCATGTGCCCAGAGATATGGATGGTCCCCATTCTCTTCTGAAAAGCCCTTAAAATCTGCCTTTGGTCCCAGGCCTGGGTTGAATATGCTCCATGTGTGTGGGGGGGGGGGTGTGTGGAGTGGGAGGCAAGAATACCATGTTATGTTTTATAATGGCTGTTTTAGTCCAGGCTGCCTTGTTTTGTCTATGTGTTTAATTGTTTTAACTTTGCATTAAATTCTGTAAGCTGTCCAGAGTCTATTGGAGGGGCAGACACAGAAAATTCAATGAAAAAATAAATAAAAGTAATAAAGATCTCTAAAACTCGATCCATGCTGAGTTGTGCATATAGGAAAGCTAATATCTTAATTCATGAGAGCAAGTCAATACCAACAGATTAGATATAGAATTTGTCATAGATTGAAAGGAGAGAGTCATGAGAACAGGTATAAGTTCTCTTTCATAAGCTGCATTTGCTCTGTGGCCATATTTGTCATCTGCCATTCCACCTGCTGCTCTTTATATGCTTGTCTGAGCCAGCAAACACAGGCATGCTTTCCAACATGCAAGAAATGAACACTGTAGCCAGAGGATGAAAACTTTAATCATGGCAAAAGGCACTATAAAAAGAGAAGCCATGGTTTCCAATGTGATGGAGGGAAGAGAAAAGATAAGGAGTCTAAAATGAAGCAATTTAGAAGTCTTAAGTTGTACCAATTAAGTTGAGCACATAATCAATTTTAATTCTTATTGATTCCAAGGCAAACACTTAATTACAGTAAAATAGCTAAATTATTCCCCTAAATCAGAATATAATTGAAACCATGCTGCATTCCTTTTTTCATATTTATTTGTGTTGTTATTGTTCAGTTGAAAAAATAAGTAGTTAGAAATAAGTTTTAGTAAAGTTTATGTCAGATCAGTATGTTTACAATTAAAGCTTTAGAAGAAAACTTAAACGTAAATACATCTAGTATTTCTGTAATCTCTGGGGCTTTTTTATATACCGGTATACAAAAATGAAATGTGTGACTTAGAATAAAAGGAAATGCTTTAGCACCTTTACTTTGCAGGACGATAATCCTTTGGTTACTGATAAGCTACATGTTATCCAGTATATGACAAAATAAGAATAATTAATAATCTTTTCATGGCATTATCAGCTAACATTTTCAATAGGATTGTAATGCAGAACTGAACATTTCCTAATACCTAATATGCTCTGGTATTCATATTAAAAATGAACAATGAAATAGGTTAGGTGATGCTAAGAAAGCAGTTGATGAAGAACTCACCACGAAGGTGATGGATTACACATTTAAGTACATGTATCTCCTTCAAGGCCTTACAAAGAAATGCAGAGTTCATCAGTGAGTGATGTGAGTGAGTAGAAAATAAGCACCTCCTCCTCCTCTATAAATTTATGTCAGTCCCCTCAAGCGCACTAGTCTGCAGCAAAAAGCTTTTGTATATCACAGTCTGCATATAAAGTTTTCCATATGATCCCAAGCAGGTCTTCACTGGTCTCACCAAAGTGGTATTATAAAGAGGGTAATGTTCATCACTGCTGTCATGATAAGGGTTATACACTTTTGTAAGACTTGAATGGATCTCTTTAATGGGACATTGTAGGTCTGCATGGTCTACAAGCTTCAACTCATGCAAACTGCAGTGACAAGGTTATGGTGTGGTGCGTAACTCCTGTCACTTTACATTAGCTACTAATTTTCTAGAGGGGCTGCTTCAAGACTTTGGTATTTTCCCTACAAAATTCTTGGAAG
Source organism: Protobothrops mucrosquamatus (assembly GCF_001527695.2). Taxonomy (NCBI): domain Eukaryota; kingdom Metazoa; phylum Chordata; class Lepidosauria; order Squamata; family Viperidae; genus Protobothrops; species Protobothrops mucrosquamatus. The sequence goes on along the minus strand of NW_015386252.1, from coordinate 294,825 downwards.
CATGATACTTGACAAAATGACTTCTTCTATATAGATCAAACTGGCCAGGTGATCATGATGTGAAAACTCTCTTACTCTTAGGTAAGAATGTTCATTTGGTGATCGTCAGAAAAACTGACATTTCTGGTTGTTACCCACCCTTTGGAATACTTATTCCACTGCTCCACTGATGCAAATACAGTTCAAACACATGTTGAAAACATTTTCTTAATGTGCTTTGACATTTGATGGTTTATGATATAAATTTAACCAGATTGTTTTACTGAAATGTACATTTATGTTGAGGTTTTTATTATTGTACACTGCCTAGTTAATAGGCAGTAGAAAGAGAACTTTGAAATAAATACAACACATTCCATAGTGAGGCCTATGTTCTGCATTGCACCTGACTGAAGACAATGATAGATCTATTGATTCAACTGCTTTTAGTACCTCCTCTGGAGCCAACAGCCAATATTATATAAATGTGTACCTAGTGACTCTTAAATAATACTTATTAATGATTCAACGGCCCATGACGGCTAAGAAAGAAATGTTAAGATTTAGGATGCAAATCTTTCTTAGTTCACCAATGATTATCATTAAGTCAAAGGTTGCTCTGTGTTCAAGCTGAGATGTGACAATCATATCTGAAATTTTACTCCAGTTGGGCTCGTTTGCATAATACTTTTGAAGAATACTTTACATTTTAAATTTTGTTTGCAGATTCAGTCTTTCCAATTCTTGTGAGCACAAATGTCAACAGTGTTTTTCTCCTGTTTGACATGTTAGAGATCACAGGTTTGAGCTATGTGAAGCAATTTTGATCTGAAATGCTGGAGATGTGTCACCAACCGGAGTCAACAATTCAATGCTAGAAGAGCCGAAGGTCTGATTCAATGTGTAGCAGCTTCCGTTGCTTCTATATCCAGAAGTGTGATGGTGTTTTCCAAAACCACACTACTACCCACAAAAAGAAGAATGGCAAGTTTCTCACAATAAGTTAAGTTTGTTTTTGTTCCAGATCAGAACTGGGCCCAAACTGATCCTAATAATCATAATCAGTTCACCTTTTGCATTATTTCCTCCTCATAAATAAATAATACAAAAGGAAGAAAAACCATGGAATGTCATTATAGAGGGAAAATGAGAATCTTGAAAAGTGAGCACAATTTCAAATAATCTGTTTTCAAAAAGGAGGAACTTTTTAATGTTGCTGAAAATCTTAAGTACTACAAGTAAGTTTATATTCATTGAATTTTCACTTCACTTGCATTTTATTTTCTGTTCTAGCTTAGTAGGATGCTAAATTTCACTCTAGGGTTCCTCTTTAATTCTCAAAAGCAAAGCCACAAACATACTACACATCTTTCACTTGTCTCATGTACAGCTCTTTTTTCCCCCATTTCGAAACCAAACTGTACTTTCATTGTCCTATTAGTTAAATAACTGAGTTTAGGTACTCACTGCTGTCTTTCATTGATCCCATTTAGACTTGTATTTGTTGTTTTGCAAAAGAAGGTTGAACTTCCAGCACAATTATGTGTTGCCTAAGGAGTACACAAGGGTTTAGATTGCATCTTTTCAATGCATTATGGCAGTGCAGCCTAAAGCCATTATTTGTTTTTAACTGGCAACCACCCTAGCCTTTGTGAATGGAGGAAACAGGCTGCCTTTTTGCTGAACACTTAGACAAGGTACTGATTTAACAACAGTGGACAAGCAGCTGGGAGCTGGGCTGTCAACCTGTCACACACTGACAAATCTGTTGTTCATATGCAGGCAGGATAGTGGAGTGAGATTGTCATTTTTACCATAGGTATATAAGATTCCTATTCCTACTGCACATACAGACATCTTTATGAAACAAACTACAGGGGCATAAAAAAGAGAAAAATATTATTAAACCTGATCTTCTTCCGTAAAGCAGTAAAGTCTTATTTTGGCTATCCAAGTCTTTATTCAATCCATTCCTTTAGCTCATAGATAAGAAGGTCCATGGGCCTCAATGGGCTGTGTCATTTGCTTTCTTGCAGGAAACATAATGCAAGAATTATCTCTTTGCAAATGTAATGGGCCTATCATTGGAAATACTTAAAGCTGGTGACTATTTTTTTTCCCACTTGACAAGGCTATTGTATTTTTGAAAGTCCATAGGCCAGCCGGATATTTAGCAGATGAAGCTTGTTCCTGCCAAGAGATGAAGTGAAAACAAAACAACAACAACAAAAAGAAACTTATTCATTTCCAGCAACTCTGAAACTCTAAAAGATATTGGGATAATATTTATAAAAGTACTTTCTCAGATGCTCACTGTTTGAATGTGATGATTATATAATAGAACTGTAGTGCCTGTTTCTGCACTTTTCTATTTTGTCCTTTATGTATGGGGATTACTTATCTAAATATACAATGAAGTTACAGACAAACCCACTTTGATACTAACATATTAACCATCATTATTCACTCTTCATAGAATCATTTCATATTCTGTGCTCAGCATTGAGATCACAGCAAATGTTGATTGACAGAAGAATTGCCTAAGAAACCCTCATCACAAATTAATTAATAACTTCAAATGCAATATTAAATTGGCTACATTAAAAGACCAAAATGCTCGTTGCTGGACAATGTTCAAATGAGCTTAGTTAAGCATAAATTAAGCCAGGTGATAAATACCAGTAATGCTGCATAAAATAATACCCTCTGAACTTTAGCAGATTTGCCTGTTTAAACGAATAATTCAACAGGATATAGTTTCATAGGATAAAGAATAAAACACACACACACACACACACACAAACACACACCGTCATGCTATTCCATTTTCAGGTAGAAAGCAAAATGCAAAGGAGTAAGAAGTGTGTGTGTGTGTGTTTGTGTGCCTTCAAGTTTGTGTTGACTCTGTCAGAATTAGTTTGCCATTCTTCTTTATACTTTCAATATGTTTTTTTCTTTCTTTCTTTCTGGGCATCAGCTGTATCCAACTACATTTTTTTTTGGTCTTTTTCTTGACCCTTTCATTCTTCCTTTGTGTTTTTGGCATGTGATTCTATCCTCTGTTTCTACAGAGCCAGGTATTAAGTATGCCGTGCTCAAAGATGTCAAAAGCAATTGCAAGATCAAGGAGAATCAGTATCTCTTTTCTGCAAAGGCGACCATGGCTATCACAATCCCTTAATTAGGCCTGAACTCATTGGCTTATTGTGCCAAACTGTACAAAGCCAACTGAGGAAATGTCTGACAATCTACAGTAGATAAACTGTCATTCCTGTGTTAAATCACATTTTCTAATGCCATTAAGTCAAGCTTGCTTTGCATTTTTATCCTCAGCCTATCTTGAGAGTAAGTTTGCATCATTTTCTACTGCTTTTACCTGTTTCTGAGAGCAAGTGTTATCAAATGGCTAAAATATTGAATCAGAATCGGTAAGGAGGGTTTGGATTCAAATCTTATTTTCCGACTTGGAAATCCAAAAGCAAATTGTATGACTTTGAGCTAGTTAAGCTCCTTCAAACTAAACAACTTTAAAAGTTTGGGGTTTTAAAAAAAACGAGGTGAGAAGGAGAAACAAAGCCTTGCATACTCGTTTAAGCTCCTTGGAGGAAAGGTGGAATAGAAATGCCATAAATAACAATATTAATGAATTTAACTTGCAATGGCCATCTGAATTATCTCATCATTCTTTGAGAATTGCCCCCCTGGCTCAAATTACAAGCAGCCCATTTCACAGGCATTACAATAGCGGCATTTGTGGGAATCTCAATGAATTGTCAGCTGCTCTCAAATACACTTATTTACCCCTCAAATTCTTCACCCTGCGTTAAAATGGCTTTCCCTCCCTTCTTTACTTTATTCTTAGTCCTCACACTAGAAAGAGAAAATATTATTTATCATGAGCCTGTTGAAAATGAAAGGCTTTTACATTTTAATGAGTACTAAATAGGAGCAAGGAAATATTGTTCATTAGCTGTAATCGGTGGAATTGCTTGAGTGAGCTTCTTTTAGAGGCCGCTTTAAACGGTTCACTCAAGGAAAGCAGTTTATATGGTAATTAAGGGAGCATTTTTCTGTCAACATCTGTGCTACTATTTATAATGCTGAAGGTATCTTATTCCTCCACTGGAGAAGCATGAAGTCGGGGGGGGGGGTGTTGCCAAAGGGAGCTTATAGTCAGTCTCTCTCTTTGTCATATTTCACTTTTCTCTTTCTCTCACTTTTCTCTTTCTTGTTCCTTCTTCCAATCCCCAGGGTAGGGTGAAAAACAGCCCTCTAGTTCCTAATCGAACAACATTATCATTCTGATATCTTTTCATTAATCTTTCCTTTTGCTCAGCAGCTAGCCTGGGAGAGCCAGGCTGCTTAGGAAAATTAGAGATCTGTCAGTCAGGCATTGTAATATCTACTAGGCTTCACTTTTTAGTCCCTAATAAATACCTGCCTCACTGGATGACTGTAGTATAGTTTCTGAAGGTAAGGCAAGCAATGTTTGGAACTGGTGAGCCCAGATTTTGAGAACTTGTCATGACTCTCTTTCAAAATGGCTGCACATTCATGCAATGGCTGCTGTGGCACATATATGGCCACACACACACCCAATTATTATTAGAGGAAAAGTCCACTGTTACGCCAACTGTTTTTCCACACATCTTCCCTCCCCCCCCCAGTTTCTTTTTCTGGACAGGTGAGCACACATCCAAATGAAGACTGGGCTGTAGCTTCCTCTTTGTTTCTAAGAATGCCAAATGGCATCTGAAAAATCAAGAATTGATTAGAAACTTCCATTTTTTAATTTCAAAACATTAAAGGGAAACAGGGATATTAGTTAACCCGGGACAACCTTAATTATTCCTGTTCTAGGACATTGGCCATAAGCCTGGTCTTTTATAGTTTACACTTGGCTCTGATTACCTGTTCATTGTGCTGCATTCATGTATTTTTTGAAGCCATGATTTCCTTTAATTGGCTGAAAAAGCCATAGTGGCCTAGTTTATACAATGCTAAATCATGGTTTACAAACTACACTTTTAGGGCTCATCCATTGTACCTAGCACAAATGTCTATGGAGATTCTCAGTCATCTAGGTCATGGTTGTCATGGTGCTTCTTGGATGAGAAGCGAAATGTCTTCAAAGAGAAAAAGGAAAGTCCAGTTGCCTCATGAAAAAGCACCTTTGGGACTACCTAGCACAAAGCAAATAGCCACAAGAAGGCTTAGTTTGCTGTGTGAACTCAGATGGGTCCATAGAAACTTTCATTCCTTTTTCATTCATATTTCTGCCATTTTTCATTTCTGAAGCAAAAGCAAGGAGCAGCATCTTTATTAAAGCTCACCTGGGAGATCAAGATTTGAGGAAGAGGAACCCTCCCATATTCTCCTGCCTCCCTTCTCATCATTTTCCTCCTATGTTTCCCGAAACCTTGCCTCCCTGGCATAGATTGATAGAAATCGACACAAAGCTGTGGTCTTATTCTGAGGTGCAATGGATTGCCACTTGGTTTCAGTAACTGTTTCCTGCCATTGGCTTATTTTCTTATTAAAGAGGGAACTTATTTAAAATTTTGAACAGATCTCTTCCCTTATGTGTGTATGTACAAAGACACAAAAGCAATTCATCAAGTGTTGTTTTGGAATCCGTGGTGTTTCAAAGGGTTTTTTCAAACGTTTCATTCTCTACTGACAATGTACCATTGCCATACAACACAAGCACACGGCAGGGCATGTTTTAGTGGTTCATTAATACCCGTCGTGGATTTGCAGCCGCACACATTCATCCGCCTGAGGTGTATATTAATGGACCATTAAAACATGCCCAGGAGTATTTTAAAGCTGTTACAATATGTCTCTGCAATTTTAAATTCAATTTTTTTTGGGAGGAGGGGGTTTCCTAAGGAAAAAAAAACTTTGCAAAACCATGGGTTTTTCTTCCTTATTTTATGAAGATGAAAATAATAGCAATGAATGGCAATGAATTAGAAGTTTCAAACACTTAGCCTCCCTTCCCTAATCCCCAAGCAGTTTTTCTTGGTCTCGTTTTTTTTTTAAATATAAGTTGTTGTAATCATATCAGTATATGAGACTTTTAGAGTGTTCATCATAAGTTAACCAGTGACAAATGTACTTATGAGATCAGAAAGGCACAAAATAACGATCCACAGACACATGCTGGTGCCTTCATTTGTAAGTTCCAGGCAGCTCGAAATGTGTATTTAATGCACACACTTACCTGAAAAGGGCTGTAGCAGTTTTGTGTAACAGAAACTCAGCACTATCAGAACTAAGTTATTTGCATTGCCAAAATGTTGTCACCCAGAGGGTTGAATATTGATCTTAAGGATTATTTCACATATTATACATTAGTAAATCAGGATTAGCTATGGAATATTCCTGGTCCAAATTGTCTCATGAAGTATATCTGTCTACATTCTGTTCATTTTCCCCTTGGTATTAATGTTTAATTGTCCCTATTCAGGGGTGTGTGTTTGTACAATATATATTTATTGGTGTAATTCTAATTATACATTTATGTGTGTGATATATCTGCATGTGGGCTATGAATTACAATTTATCCATTTAAAAAATTATTTGAAAGAGATGCTTCAGACTTTGCACAAATATAAATGAATCTCCTCTCTATTATTCATCAAATTAATCTAACTTTTTTCAGGATGCCTTTTAAACCTGATAAAAATACCAAAGGCATTAACTTTATTAAGTAAATTCTTTCAACCCATTTCTGAAATATGAATAGTAACACAGGTGGAGGATTTGCTAGAGATTTCAGGATCCAGCAAGATACATTTCAGCACACAAAGACCTTCTTTTGAACCATTTTTCTGCATTTAGGTCATAAGATTGTTTCTCTATCGGCCAAGCAAGGTAATAATATAAAGAGCATTAATTTAAGCAGATAAACAAAAAGATTTCTCCTCCCTCCTTTGTCTGACTGCTAAGACTTCAGAAGAAAAGTTGAAATGTAGCAATATAGCCTTATTATTCTACCTTTCCAATCTGTTTACCTTCTCCTGCTATGTCAGTGTGTCTAGTCTACAATGTAGAAATACGCACCTTACTTAAGCTATATTACATGTTACATGCTACATTCTATCCTTAGAGTTAAACAAAGGTTTTAATTACACTGTGCTGACAATCATAACTAGAAAAAAATATTATCTTTGGGGGAGGGTTGTACTCTTGTCAAGTAGACATGATCTCTCAAAATCTGTTACTCTCATTGAGTAACAGTGATCTGATTGAGTCAGAGCACTACACCAAAACATACATGGCCACCCTGGAACCCGTGGCTCTTCAGCAGCTAAAATGCCTAAATCCATCTTAATTTTCTAGCTGTGGTCTTTTTTTCCCACAAGTTCATCAGACCATTTCAATTTTCTGTCTCTCTTCTACCTCCTCATCTCATTCTAAGAACATTTGTGTATATAACTTAATGTTTCATTCACTACTTTCTTCCCAAACCATGATTACCACCTTCCAAGTATATTTTTGTGTTTAGAAAAGCATAGGACAATGCTTAGTTATTCTATTCTATTATGTGAAACTCTATGCATTTTCTGTATACACCTTGATGTATAAAATCATTCCTCAGTTTCCCTAGTCTTTGGAAAGAGAAGCAGAGTCTGAAGTGGATAGAAAAGTCATAAAAATTATACATTGAACTTTCTGCAAAGTATCCTTAAAAGACTTGTTCATTGTTGAATTATAGTTTGTGCAAGGCACATACAGTAGTTTTGGATCAATAACATGAAGATGACTAAAAACTGACACAACAGCATTGTTCATGGCTACTACTGGGAAACAATAGAAGTCGAGGTTGTTGGGGAATAGGATGATAATGTTATTTTTCTGGACTAGGCACTTTGGGCTAATTGACAATTTCAGCTAAACCTTAAATTCCTTAACTTGCATCAGTGCCTATCACATGATGAGCACCTGAAGTAAGATTAAAATATAACAACAACAAAATATTGTTGACTCTTGAGCTTCAGAATTAAACCCTAACCCTTGGTATCTGTCATTGGAAAAAAAATTCTTGGGTTTTCGGTGTTAAGGGCCACAATATTGGGAGTCTTTTACTCACAGATGCTTCGGCAATCTTAGACTTGTTGGAAAATTACTGAGGACAATTTCACTTTAAATGACATTCATCATATTCCCAGTCAATCCCTATATTCAAGTCAGATCACAGCAAACACACACACACACCACTTAGTTCAGCAAATACCAAAACAGTTAACTGGCAAAATGGGACCAAAGCAGGGAAAGAGAAGTTATGAACAACAGACAGGAGATTAAAAAGGGCGGAGACCAATACCAACAATCCACATCTACCATCTCTATTCAAAAAACAGAACTATCCAGAGCCACTAGAAATAATATAGTGGGTAGCATAGACAGTCCCAAAGGGAATGGCCTTTGTTATTCCAGCTTAAGCCTTCTATGTACAAAGTCCATTGGAGTTGTAGGCAACTTAAAAAGTCAAATAAATAAATAAAATATAAAAGCAGCAAAATACAGATGGAAAATAGATCACCAAGTGATCTTTATTCTGCACGATTGAAGTAACATTTGGTGGATTGGAATGATACATCCAACAAGACTAAAAATAAATTTAGTTCTCCCTCACTTTACCCAAGCCACCATTGTTACCAAAGTCTGCTATTTATTTTGCTTAGTATATCTAATGAAAAATTGAAACAAAAATTGGTAGGCACTTGTGACAAGATACTCACAGTTGCTCTAGAGCTGAAGGAAGGAAGGAAGGAAGGAAGGTTTCTAAATAGTAAAACTAGCATTAACTCATGAATTTTCAGGTTGAGACCAGAGAAAAGTTTCAGAGCTCTCTCCTCCTTTCTGTCTTTCCTTCAAACATAAAATACCTTGTATGCCTTCAGAGAGTCTCGGACCTGACCTTGTTGTAATGAGGCTCTTAAATGGTGTGATAAAGCAAGTGGCAAAAGGGCAACAATTTTCAAAAATAAATGAAGTTTTTAAAAGCAACTATAAGCTAAATACAATTTGTGGATTATCTTAATACATATATATTACCAGAATTGGAAGGGAAGTTTGCATATACTGAAAATATCATGATCATCACTATCCATCTATAATTATTCTAATTGGAAACTAACGGAATTATTAGAAAATGTTGAAAAAAAAAGATGGAGGAAGAAATAGTATGCAAATGTATTTTATATAGTGCAGTGATGGCGAACCTTTTAGAGACCGAGTGCCCAAACTGCAACCCAAAACACACTTATGCATCGTTGGGTGCCAGGTGGGTATGGCCCATTGGGTGGGTGTGGCCCATTGGGTGGGCGTGGCTGCGGTGGTAACAGCAGACTGGGTGGGACTAAAAAGTTCAATCAATCAATTCCAACTCTACAAGATCTTTTTTTTTCTCCGCGAGAAGTTGAAATTGACTGATTGATTGAATCTTTTTTTTGTATACAGCAGCGGAGGCCTAAAGTGAAAAGGTTTTATAAAACCCAGGTGAAGGCATAGGACTGGGGTGATGGCACGCGTGCCCACAGAGAGGGCTCTGAGTGCCACCTCTGGCACCCGTGCCATAGGTTCGCCACCACTGATATAGTATATATATGTATGTATGTATTAATGAAAAACATAACATCTGTCCAAAGCCTCTGCCTGTAAAGCTATTTTAGAAAATGTGTTGCTTTTTAAAGCACTTTAGGAGTTTAATATAAATTCAGTGGGGAAAAAATCTGTTGGAGTTTTCTAATCAAGACTGTTGGTCTGGAATAATGAAAAAATATGTTCTGTTCCCATTTTCCTTTGTCCTGGTATCTCCTTATCTTCTGTCTTCTCTTCCATCCATGCTAACTGCAGTTTCTCATATTTTCTATATTCTTTTGACTTTGATGGCATTCCTAATGGGTGAAAATAGAAATCTCTACTAAAGACACAACTTTATACTGCTAGAACTAATAACGTATAAGTAGCAATATCTTTATATACATGTATAAATTTCAGAAATATTCACATGTAACATTTTATTATGCTAGTTACCACAGGACACTTAATAAAGGTTTATCAAAAAGGGGGGGGGGAATGGCATTCCTATGTTCTTTTAGAAATGATACCGTATTTCTATAGGAGTATGCTAAAGAGATGATAACTGAAAATGTAAATGATTTGCAGGTTCTAGTGATGAAAATCAAGAAGCACTGTGAAATGGGACTGAAATTCAATATATGGAAGTCCAAATTAATGACAACAGATATAGCAACCAGCCTCAGAATTGACAATGGAGATAATGAAATGTTGGATGGCTTCTGCTTTTTAAGGATTGACTGTCAACAGTAAAGGAATCAACATTCAAGAAATATGCCACAGAGTAGCCACAATGGTGTTGGGAAGGATATTCAAATGTTGGACTGCATCTATATTCACATATATCTGAGTAGTACTATTACAGGCTGTAAGAATAACCTTGAAGAATAGGAAGAAGAGCGATAACCAAGACAATTAAAGAAATTTGAGTCCAAGGCAGAATTATAATTAGACTCTTGACTCTTCCTACTTTCACAAAGAAAAAAAAGAGGAAAGGTATTCAGATTCTGTTACTGTTGATGAAACAAGTGGTGGTGCACTTGTTTCATCAACAGTTAGAATGCAGTACTGTTAGAATGCAGTACTGCAGGCTAACTTAGAATGCAGTACTGCAGGCTAACTTTGCCCATAGCCAGGACCAGCTCAACGCTGACTCAGCCTTCCATCCTTCTGAGGTCAGTAAAATAAGGGATCAGATTTTGGAGATAATATGCTGGCACTTGCTCAGAGAGTGCTGTAAAGCACTATCGAGCAGTATGTAAAGTCTAAGTGTTATTGTTATTGCTATTTGTAATTTTGATTTTTTAGTATGGTCTAGCTCAAAGGGCTGCCAGGTACAGGCAGTGTATTTTTAATGATACTCTATGGAAACAAAAGATAGACTTTGAAGAAGTCTGGCAGTATTGATGCTACAAATAGAAGATAACTCATGGTTACAGTTGACTCCTTGCTTTTGAACTTTGATGTTGGAGAAGATTCTAGAGAATACAACGGATAGCCAAGAAAACAAGCATAATGTTTTCAAACTATGCAAGGCATAGATGACCAGATTCAAAATATTACACTTTGGACACACTGTATAAAGACCTAGCTCTATGGAGAAATCTATAATGCTGGCAAATATAGAAGGAAAGAGAAGGAGAGGACATCCAACAGAAAAATGAATAGACTTAACTATGGCAATGAGTACATAATTTGAAGATCTGAAGAGCTAGGTTGAGGACATACAGTATCATCCTGGATACAATATATCTGTATGGTCACTAACATGGTACATAATCAATCAAAGCTAAAGAGAACAGACTTTTAGAGATTATAGACTCAGAAGGGCTATATCCTTAGCCAGACTTGATGCCCTCCCAACAGTTGTTACTGAAGGAAGATGCCAAAAAATCCCCTTTGAAAAGAGACAGTATCTATGTAATAGAGGAATAATTGAAACAACGGAACACATTGTTCTGTAATACCCCCTCTGTGTGGGTATTTGTTAGAATTATTATTTCCATTCTTTACTAAATATACTGGTCATTCTGACTTGTTTTATTTTATTATTATTGAATCAATCTGATTTTATTTCCTTGACCATAGCCAAGCATTACTTTATAGTTTGTATAGTATGCCATAGTATTTTCTCTAATCCTTTTTAGATATTTTACAACAATTATATTTTTCTTTTTATCCTAATTAATTGTGACTTTTGTGTTTCATCTGCTGTTCTATCAGTGAATAAAGATAAATTGATTGAGAGATTATAGAAATAGCTTATGACTGAATATTGCATTTCATTTTAACAATATTAGTGACAATTACACTTTCAGGGGGCTATTACTGGCTCTTTTGTCATTTGGTAGCCATTTTATCCAGAAACAAAATTAAAGAAGACTAAGATATGGAAGGAGGCACAAACAGAGTGAATAACATGAATGATGAATGCCATCTGGCACAGATGTCATTTACTGCTATTCATGAAACCTGCACTGGTTTGATTTATTTAGGACAGTTAACATCCGTATACATTACTGAACAAAGATGAGTAATAAAGATAACATTCTTAAGAACTTATAGGATGCTAAATTATATGAAAGGCTATTCTTTGCACACAAAGCACATAGATCCATATCTAACTAGCCTTTTCACTGAATAATTATCAAGTGATTATATTTCTTAGCTATTTACTATATTGCATAACTGATTGTTTGGGGGAAATTCCTCTCATATTTGAATACTGCTGTTTTCAAAACTCCTGCTGGCTTTTATACAGTTTTCAGTTGTCTCTCAGGTCCCCTGATCTTGAACAAACAGTTTAATTGGATCTATTCAGATCATTTGGTATGCCTAGAATTTAACAAAAACAAAAAGGTACTTCATCTTGCAATTGTTCTTGCTATTATTATATTTTATACAAGTGAACTTTTAAACTTATGATTTAGCATTAGTTCCTATTTTTCCTAAAATCTAAAAGATTAATCAAGAGTTATTTCAACAGCATTCTTTGGAATAATAACAACAACAACAACAATGTAACATAACACCCCAGACCTAACAATTAACAATTGTCAATAAGAAAGACAAAGAAGTCTGGATAGTGGACGTGGCAGTGCTTGGAGATGGCAGAATAGACAAGAAAGAACTGGAGAAAATAACAAAATACAAAGACCTACAAATAGAAATAGAAAGACTGTGGCAAAGGCAAGCAAGGGTAGTACCAATAGTAATAGGCGCCTTGGGTGCAATCCCAAAACAACTGGAGCACCACTTGAACACCATAGGCATTGACAAATTCGCCATTAGTCAATTGCAAAAGGCGGCCTTACTAGGAACTGCTTCCATCCTGCGACAATATCTGTAATACCATCAAACATCTACATATGCCTATCACAGGTCCTTGGTAAGGACTCGATAGGTAGACAAAAATGCCAAATCCAGTCTGAACATCTGGCTGATTGTGCGATGATCAATAATAATGATAATGATAATTATAAACTTGGAAGAGACCTTGGAGGTCATTTAGTCCAACCTCTTGCCCAGGCAGGAAACTATACCATTTCAGACAAATGGCTGTCCAATCTCTTCTTAAAGACTTCCAGTGTTGGAGCACTCACAGCTTCTAGAGGCATGTTGTTCCACTGATTAATTGTTCTAACTGTCAGGAAGTTTCTCCTTAGTTCTAGGTTGCATCTCTCTTTGGTTAGTTTCCATCCATTGCTTCTTGTCTTGCCTTCAGGTGCTTTGGAGAATAGCTTGACTCCCTCTTCTTTGTGGCAACCCCTGAGATATTGGAATACTGCTATCATGTCCCACTCATTCTTCTCTTCATTAAACTAGACATACCCAATTCCAGCAACCGTTCTTTGCATGTTTTAGCCTCCAGTCCCCTAATCATCTTTGTTGCTCTTCTCTGTACTCTTTCTAGAGTCCCAACATCTTTTTTACATCATGGTGACCAAAACTGGATGCAGTATTCCAAGTGTGGCCTTACCAAGGCATTGTAAAGTGGTATTAACACTTCACATGAGCTTGATTCTGTCCCTCTATTAATGCAGCCTAGCACTGTGTTGGTGTTTTTGGCAGCTGCAGCACACTGCTGGCTCATATTTAAGTGATTGTCCACTAGGATTCCAAGATCCCTCTCACAGTTACTACTATTGAGCAAGGTACCTCCTAAACTATACCTGTGTGTTTGGTTTTTCTTGCCTAAATGAAGAACCTTACTTTTTTCACCATTGAATTTCATTTTGTTAGACAGTGCCCAATGTTCAAGTCTGTCAATGTCCTTCTGTATCTTAAGCCTGTCTTCTGGAGTGTTAGCTATTCCTGCCAGCTTGGTGTCGTCTGCAAATCTGATGAGTTCCCCATCTATCCCCTCATCCAAATCATTGATGAAGATATTGAAGAACACTGGGCCCAGAACAGAGCCTGGGGTACCACTACTCACTTCCCTCCAAGTAGATGCAGTTCCATTGAAGACTACACACTGACTACGGCCAGTCAGCCAGCTACGAATCCATCTGGTGGTGATGCTGTCTAACTCACATTTTTCTATCTTATCAAGTAGTAGGTTGTGATCTACTTTATCAAATGCCTTACTGAAGTCTAAATAAATTATATACACAGCATTCCTCTGCTCCACTGATTTTGTCATTTGGTCAAAGAATGTGATAAGATTTGTCTGACATGAACTGTTTTTGATAAACCCATGTTGGCTTTTGGTAATGACTTTGTTTGTCTCTAGGTGTTGGCTGATTCGTTGTTTGATTATCTTTTCCAGAATCTTCCCAGGTATTGAGGTCAGGCTGATAGGTTTGTAATTTCCTGGATCCATTTTTTCCCCTTTTTTGAAGATGGGAACTACATCAGCTCTTTTCCAGTCCCCCGGTAGTTCCCCAGTGCTCCAGGTTCTTTGAAAGATATAGTTCAGTGGTTCTGAGATCACATCTGCCAGTTCCTTGAGAACCTTGGGATGTAATCCATCTGGTCCTGGTGATTTGATCTCATGTAGGCTGGACAGGTGCTCACTTACCATTTTCTTGCCTATCTTAACTTGTATTTCTAATCTGTTTTTTCCAGTACTGTTTTTAATAGGTTGGGCTGTTTTTTTCCCTTTGTGTAAAGACAAATGCAAAAATTGAGTTAAATAGTTCTGCTTTCTCCCTGTTGCTTGTCATCTTCTTGCCACTTTCTCCCACTAATGGGCCAATCATTTCCTTGACTTTTTTCTTGTTTTTTACATGTTGAAAGAAGCTTTTTTTGTTATTTTTGACTTTTGTCGCAAGCCTTAGTTCATTTTGAACCTTAGTTTTTCTCACTTCATCTTTGCAGGCTCTGGCTATTTGCTGATATTCTAACTTAGTTATGTGCCCCTCTTTCCACTTGTTATACTTGTCCTTTTTGTCTTTCAATTTATCAGAGAGTTCTTTATGCAGCCATGCTGGTTTCTTTTGAGAGCTGTTATTTTTCTTCTTCATTGGTATTATGCTAGACTGGGCTTTTATTATCTCACTTTTCAAAATTTCCAAAGCTTCTTGAATTGTTTTCCCCTTGAGGATTCTCATCCATTGAATCCTTCCCAAGCTCTCTCTAAGTTTATTGAAATTAGTTCTCTTGAAGTCCAAGACTGTAGTCTGGCTGTGTTCTATTGCTTGTGCTTGCATAATGTTGAATTCCAATATTGCATGAGCACCCCCCCCCCCAAGGTTCCTGTGGCTTTGATACCTTCTATCATTTCATTCCTGTTAGAGAGAATTAGGTCCAATATGGCTAATCCCCTAGTTCCTTTCTCTAGTTTTTGGGAGATAAAGTTGTCTGCTAGGTTGTCAGGAATCTTTTTGATCTTCCACTTGGTGCAGAGTTTGTCTCCCAGTTGATGTCAGGGTAATTAAAGTCCCCCATTACTATTGTGATGTGCTTCCTACATACCTTAGTTAACTGACTAGCAAAAAGTTTATCTATTTCTTCTGTTTGGTTGGGTGGCCTATAGTATACACCTATGGCAATGTCATTTTTTCTCCCTTTTATATTGACCCAAATGCATTCAAGACAGTTTTCATCATTGTTGTGCTCTAATTCTGTAGAGATGTAGTTATTTCTTATATAGAGAGCAACTTCACCTCCTCTTTTATTTGGTCTGTTTCTTTTAAATAATTTAAATCCCTGTGTGTTTCATTTTTGGGTTTCATCCCACCAAGTTTCCGTAATGGCAACAATATCATATCTGCCCTCATTTTCCTGAATAATTCACCCTATTTATTGCTCATACTCTGTGCGTTGGTGTATAGACATTTAACCCTGTGTTTACTTTCTACATAACTTGTCTAGTCTCCCAATACATACAGGGAACAGTAAGACTTCCTCTTCTCTATCTCATGCATACAGAAAATCCACAGAGAACTCTATTGTGCACGGTTATGAAGAATTGTCATTTGGATTGACAGAATTTATTTTCTCAGGAAAATTGATGCAACTGCAAGAGTTGTATGTAGTTGTTTTTTTAGAAGGTGTGTTTGCTTTTTAATACTTAGAGCAATCACTTTTTTAGATGTTTTATCCTGCCATTTTTATTTTTATAAATAATTCAAAGAGCAAAAGGTGAAGAATGCAAGGATCAAAACAAGCCTAATTTTAAAAAAATGACTTCACAGCAGAAAAATTAAAGAAGCTTTGGAAATCATAAAGCAACAAATAATAGCAATAGTTGGGAAACTGAATGCTATAAGGCACAAATTACCTAGAACTAAGAAGAAACTTCCTGACAGAACAATTAATCAGTGGAACAACCTGCCTCCAGAAGCGGTGAATGCTCCAACACTGGAAGTTTTTAAGAAGAAACTGGACAGCCATTTGTCCGAAATGGTATAGGGCACAGGTCGGCAACCTGCGGCTCCGGAGCCGCATGTGGCTCTTTGAGCCTTCCCCTGCGGCTCCCAGCCTCCTCTGCCATTTGCAGAGAGAGACAGAGAGAGGTACTTCCCTTCCCCCCCTCTCTCTCTGTGTGTGTGTGTTTGTGTGTAAAAAAGAGAGTGGACTCACACGGTGTTCTCTCGGAGGAGCTGAAAAGCTTATTGGGCGGAGCTCCTCCCTTTGCTGCGTCTCTGCAGGAAACAGGAAGGGCAGGAGAGAGCTAGCTAGCCCAGCTATGCTGACTCAGGAATTCTGGGAGTTGAAGTCCATGAGTCATAAAAGAGCCGAGGTTGCCTACCCCTGAGCTTTTTGGAGAACAGCTTGAAGCCAGCTTGCCAGGTGAGCAAAAGATCGGAGAGAGGGAGAGAGAAAGACAGAGAGACCCTTTTGACATCTAAAATGAAGCTAACACTGCATATATCCTCTTTTACCTTATATATATATGTGTGTGTGTGTGTGTGTGTGTATACACACACACACACATAATAAAGGTTAAAAAAGGATATATGCAGTGTTAGCTTCATTTTAGATATCAAAAGGGTTTTGCAGCTCCCAGTGTTTTGTTTTCGGTGGGGAATGGGTCCAAGTGGCTCTTTGAGTGTTTTGGGCTGCCTACCCCTGGTATAGGGTTACCTGCCTGAGCAGGGGGTTGGACTTGATGACCTCCAAGGTCCCTTCCAACTTTATTATTATTATTATTATTATTATTATTATTATTATCCAATTTAGGCAAAATCAGCTATTTTACTCATTCTCTCATTTCATACAATTATAGCTAAACAGTTTAATGAAGTATTACATAAAGAAGACATAAGCAATTGATTAATAACTTATCTGGCTCAAAAAAAACCACCAAAAGAAACAACAGCAGGGAACACCAAATTCTTTTATTTGTTAATAGTTCAATGCACTTTAAAACAGTTTTAAAAACCAACAACAAATTATCTGCAAATTATCTTAACATATATATTTCTTTTTTAATCTTTATAAACACAATCCTCTTATTTTGTCTCTTGTGTCTATTCAATATTTCAAGAACCAAAATAAACAAGAGAAGGTACAATAGATAATCTTGTCTTGTTCCTTTTTGTATTTCAAATGGTTTGGTTAATTTCCATTAATAATTATTTTGTTAAAAATAATTTTGTCTAAAATCACAATCTATCTAAACCATCACATTCTAATCCATTACTTTATCTTTTTTATCTAGAGTCCTTAAATAGATGTACTCTTTAACAGTAAACAATAAGCATACTCATGGGTTCTGATTTTTTTAGTACAAATTTAGCACAAATTTATATCAGAGCATTTTTCCAAAATAAAAATAAAGAAGACTGTCCCTTTTTCATTTTAAAACTTTCTTAAGTCTTCTCTCTATTAAGTTTTTAGTAAATGATTTTTCAATCTTTAAATCAAAGTCTGTCTTTTTTGTTTGTTTGATAGTTTTGTAATTCTGAAAGAAAATTTAACTAACTGCAAGGAGTCTTATCTTTGCCACAAAGGAAATCTCTCTATATCTGTAGATTAATTACTTTCCAAAGTCATTAAGAAATGAAGAAGGCAGGACTTCTTGTCCATTTAGGCTACACAGCAGTTGGGAGCATAGATGAAACCTTGGGATGCCTGGAAGTTCAGTTTCTGGGCCAATTGCAAAAACTCCTGATTATACCGGTCAGAATTCACCTTCTAGCCAGTGTTCTTGTTGTGGTGTCTCTCCACTCCTTCAAGGAACATCAGCCAACTGCAATTTCCCACTGGAAATTTCCATTCAGTCATTTAATCTTGAAAGTATCCTCTTTGGTCAAGACGAATACAAGGTGAAAGAATGAGTCAGTTAGTTTTGTTCTGTGGGTCAATAAATACTGTTTTGTGGAACAGCTGGCAAAATATATTTAAAGATTTCTCCCCTATGTATTACTTGGGTAATTTTTCTAGAACTCCCATTCAACATGATCAAATGCTCTTAAAGTCAGTGCCATGGCAACAGTTATTTTGTCAGTGTTTCTAACATGAACAACATTTATTATTCATTGAATCAAATCTCTTAACTGCTTTTGCAGTATAAACTTAGTTTGGGTAGTTCAAAATTAAACTCTTTGGTGACTTAAAAATTATTGTATTTAATGGATTAGTTATTGTTTACTGATTTTAGGTGACTACCTTGTTTCCCCCAAAATAAGACCCGATCTTATTTTTCTTTTGCCTCCAAAAGAGGCACTTCTTTGCGGCAGCAGTCCTGACAGCCCTCTTCTTCTGTGGCCAAAGGAGCAGCTTCATTCTGCAGCTGAGAATGGAGCTGTGGCCTGCATTTTCAGTCAGAAGCCTTCTGGAAAGGCCTCTGCAGCTGAGAACCGAGCTACAGATTGAATCATAGCTTGGTTCTCAGCTGCAAAGGCCTTCCAGAAAGGCCTCTGACTGCAAAATGCAGGCCGGAGCTCCATTCTCAGCTGCAGAATGAAGCTGCTTCTTAGGCTGCAGAAGAAGTGGGCCGGTGAGGTGAGGCAAGAGGCGATCTATGGGAAGCCTGGCTGCAATGGTAAGCTCCACCCCCACCCTCCTGCCCTAGCTTGTGCTCTTCGTCCCAAAACTAGGGCTTATTTTGGGGATAGGGCTTATATTAGGCCCATCTCCAAAAATCAAGCTAGAAGTATATGTATGGCTTATTTTCGGGGTAGGTCTTACTTTCAGGGAAAGCCGGTATAGAGCTGTAGTACCATAATTTGTTTGTTTCTATGTGCCTGATAGCTTTCATTCTCTAAAATACTGTTTAAAATAAGGCACCCATATATATTTAACATTTTTTGTAAAATCTCCACTTTTTTTTGTTTTTATCAATTTTACCTTCTTTTATAGCTGCCAGAAAAATTCCTGTTCAGATATATGTTCATTCAAGATATATGTTCTTTGAAGAAGTCAATATGTTTTGTTGGAGTAATATCAGCTATTGAAAATATGACTCAGGTTTCTGAAGATCTGTCAGATTTAGAACTCAGTTTGCTGATATATTTAATATAAAACATAGTTCCTGCTCCTGAGATCCATTTTCTTTATTTTTAAAAGGCATTTATCAACAATTTGAAGTATATGTATGGCTGAAGTTTTGACCATCTTTTGTTATATGATGTGATGATTAAAGTAAGCATAGGTATTTCTCTTTATGGTTTACTTTTTCAAATATGTAATACCTGAAAGGTGGATAAACCTCCTATGTCAGGTGGCAGTAGTAAAATTTAAAAAACAATAGTAAAAATCATAAATTAAATTTATATCAATTAAATACATATTTAAAAATCCTTAAAAATCATACAAATCAAGCAGTAACTATCCATAAATTCCTAGATAAACAAATGTGGTTTAGATGTTCTTATGTTAATAAAATTATGCCACTTGTTCTTGTACCGAGCATTCCAAAATGAAAATAATAATGAGGGAAGACCTTATTTTCCTACCAAGGTCTTGATCATCTTGATTTTTTTTTTATGTTAGGAAGTTGAACTATTCTATGTAAGAATAGTCCAATAGCATTTCCAGAGTAAATATAAATGTTCTTTCTAATTTTTAATAGATTGTATAAATATAAATTGGCAGAATAGAGTTGTCAGGAAAAATTGAGTCTCTGCAGAACTAGGTGATACCGACTTCAGGAGTAGAGCTTCAGAAAAATGATCATGATTAGCAGTTTGGGAATGGCTAAGCACTATATGGCAGGCCTTATGTTGTTTGTTACTCAAGTTTTAGATCATCTATTTTAAGGTTTGGGAGAAAAAAATGTCCACAAATGTTGGATATTCACAATAAAAATCGCATTGAAACTGAATTTATATTTTGCATTTTTTCCTAAAAGCTCAAGATGGTGCATTAACACAGAGAATTTCGAATTTTATATCCATGCCACCATTGTGAGCTAGATTATGCTGAGAAATTGTGATGATCTAAAGTCACCCAGTGATCTCTGCAGCTGAGGAAGTATTTTACCACTAAAGTGGTAAAACAATATAAAATTATTCATAATAACAATAACCACAAAACAACAATAATAACAAAAGCAACAAAACAACAATAAAATGTACAACGCCAAAAAATAAGCACACATGTAATATTCACCCTCATGAGAGAACAAGCAAGACCCTGAAGACTTGAAAAAAATCAGATGAATCTGTCAAAGACCAAGAGAATCATTATAAAGTGATATAGTCTATTTAATTAGATCTGAATGATATAATTACATTGGGCTTTTCTGGACAAAACTGAAGTTTAACACTACATAGATAGTTCTTTTTTAGAGGTTTCTGCAGCACAGTGTAGTTTGTTTTAGTGTCAGCTTTTCCAAGTAAATCAAAATCAAAGACAACAGCTTGATGCGAACTCTAGACGAAGTGTTATGAAATAACATGGTTGCAAATGGAACTGAGTATTTCCAGTCTTGTGCTCATCTAAAAATGGGAAAAGAAAGGGGTAAATGGAAAAATTTTACCTTCTTTCACATGGCACTTTGTTAGTTTGCATTTTTAGAAAAGGAATGCTTCCCTTTATTATGTTGAATTATTAATGGATAATTCAAATATATCTTATTTTCTTTCTTACCTTAATCTGCACATGTACTTTCTGGTTAAAAGCATCTGTGCTAACTGGTTTATTTTGTTCATATGGAAAATCATCTATATTTCAAACATGTAAGCCAGCTTGGCTGCAGGGTAGAATCTACTCATTTTTTTAAAAATCTGATTACATTTCAACTTCCAGACTAAATAATAATATAATATGATTCAAATGATATATTCCTATAGAGCAGCGTTTCACAACTTTAGGAAGTCAAAACCTTAAGAAGTCCAATCATCTTAAAACTCCCAAAGTTGAGAAACACTGCTGTAGTATACTGCTTTTTCAGTATTCTGCCCTCCCCCCTTCGTGGATTTTATGAAATTAGTCAGGGGATTGAATATTGATCTTTCTAAAAATCCTTGAACTTCTCCTATAAAGTATAATTAGTGACACACATGAGATAACAGCATAAACCTGAAACAGGGAAAAATAGCATATAAAAGGAAGTAAGATTGTTGCTCTAGTTATAAAATCTTTTTTTAAAAAAAACAGTTGCTTCTAAAATTATACTGTTAGCATTAAATACTTTGCTAAATGTAATTTCAAAGCAGCCTGGCTATGCTGGGAGCAATAATGTTTCAGCAGATGTTAACAGTGAGGGAATTTAAAGATTACAGGGTTTCATGGGTGCAGTAAAGCTGCAGTGGGAACAGAAATATTACTGTAGCTGTTATGTTCTGAGTGCACCACATTTACTGACAAGTAATACATGAGTGATAGTGAGGACCAGGGGAACAGAACTTTATACTTACTGGTCAGCACCGTATAAATTCCATAAATTAAACACAGTTTTATGCATTTTTATTTCTTTTCAGAGAGATTCTCTCCTAGGGAAGAGACTTCACATTTGTGCCAGGCACAAAGAAAACTCAAAAAGTATTTCCTCACATACATCACTCTACTCACTTTTTTCTCCATCTTCTTGTCCTGCCCTAAGAGGTAGCTTGGAGTAGATTTGTTCTTAGAATAGCTTTGGAAACTGTTTTTATGACTGATCTCTATCAACAGTAAAGTCATAAAATCTGATTCTATACCTGCATTTACATTATTATGTGCATTTACAGTACATTACTATGTTCCATTGCTATTAGTACATGCAGAAGGAGGTTTGGAATTTATAAATGAGAACTCCAATTTCATGCCTGTTTTTAATTTTATTCCGTATGGATAATTGTTGTATCTCCTACAATGGCAAATGGCTATTTAAAGTACAAGGACAGCCTCCTGTTTAGCATCAATATGCGAATCAGATAAGATCTGAATTTGTGATCTGAAGTATGGAGATATCTACAACAGAGATTTATGACTTTGGGGAATGAAATGCAATTATATGGAAATACCCTAGTAATAACTTTAAAGAAAAGTTTTATTAATAAGATGGAACAGAGACACTGAATGTGGTGGATAAGGCTGGAATTGAAGCCATTGCAGACTTTCAGCAAGTTAAATACAGTAATAGTGTAAACAGAGGGTTTTGAAGCTAGTTGTTGCTGTTGGGCTTGCCTGTTAACTGGTTTTTTAATAGATAGATAGTTGATCAAATTACTCTGATAAATAGAATTGGAGAGGTTTATATTGTGTAGTGGGCTTCAGTAGGCAAGGAGCAGACCAACATAGTTACAACATTATTTATTGACTCAAACTAGAACTGGAGAACTGCAGGCAATTGCCTGTAATTTATACTTTGAGCCCACAGGGCCTTAACCAATCACAATGCCTGAAAACCCCGCCCAAATATGAATGTTCAAAGTTTCCCTCCAAAACAGTTGGAGTTAACAGTCAGAGTCATCTAAAGGTTAGTTTCATTTTAGCTTCACAAGCAGTTGGAGTTAAGTTAGTTTCACTTTAGCTGGGATTAACACAACTTTACATATATTCAATACATAACAGTTTATATATGGTAGATTTGTTTTGCAAGGGAGGAAAACTACTATGTATCAATATTCAATTGGGAGGATAATATATGTTATTTTTTCTTTCTTTTTTGTCTTTTGTTCTGTTTTTTTTTCTTTTTTAGAGTTTGTATTTTAACTTTTGAATAAAATAAAAGAAGTGTTTTTTAGAAATGTGACTTTTTCTCAAAAACTGCCTGGACAAGTCCCTGCAGTTTTTTTGGCAAGATTTTCAGAAGTTGTTTGCCTTTGTCTCCTTCCAAGGGCTGAGAAAGAATGACTGGCCCAAGGCCACCCTACTGACTAAGTGGCTAAGGTGGGACCAGAATTCTTAGTCTATTGGTTTCTAACCTGGTGCCTTAGCCAAGCTGTCTCTTTTTTTCACCACTTTTTGAAATATCTACAGTATTTTAAAGCAGGGATCCTAGGAATGAGAAAAGAAAAGACAATATAGCAGCCTTCAAAAAAAACTATAGAAATATTTTGGGAACCAATATAACCAAGTTATAGGGTTCTACTTGATTTTGAAAAGTGAAAAAAAATCCACAGTCCTCAACTACTTAGTTTGGGCAGATTTATTGTTATAGCAGAATCAGAATGAATGTTGCTTGGACAATGTTTTTTTTTTTTAAGCAGTTTGTGTGATATCAGTACATATATTATGCACTGTGTATTCATAAATCCTCAATACTGTGAATAACAGTTTAGGAGCAAGCAAACTAAGACATTGAAGGATAAGAACCATGTTAGTTCATGATGTCAGAAATCAGGAGGCTGGTAACTTCTTTTCTGATTAATATATTTTATCAAGAGGCATACGCTTTCATATTTTGCATATGCATAACCAACCTGTCCTCTCCTTCCCGCCAACCCCACTTCACCCCACTTAAAATCTTAAATGAGTCTTGGCACTCTATGCCTCTGATGAAATGAGTTACAGCTCACAACAGCTTATGTCACCTAATAAAATTTCATAATTAGAAAACTTGCTATTATTCTCCTTCACACATTGAATAAAATCTACTTAGCACAGATCAAGACAGACCCATACAGGTAGCAGAAATAAGGGGGGGAGGGTTTCCCTATAGGAAGAAGAAATGGGAAGATTGAAAGATGTATGAAAGAAACTTAAAGGAAGCAACTGACCAGAATGAGTCAGACAAATAGATTGACAGTTAAGTATGGATCACATAAAAAGCAAATCAGATACAAAAAGAAACCGCAGACTGAGAATCATTACTAAGAAACAACACTGCTTGTATGAAAGGAATGGCCTCTCCTAAATGAAAAGAATACAGAAAAAAAAATCAATAGTGCAAAATAAGCAATACTGAGACATCACAGGAAAAAAAAACAATACTACTCCATTCTTGATTAGTTGCTTGTAAGAAGCAATTGTGTCTATAAATGGTTTGAAATTGAGAAAAGGGTTGTAGCTCTATCTGTGGAACATGGAAATGACATGGGCAGCTGACCTAATGCTCCTAAGCAACCTTTTCTCCCCAGCAAAGCAAAAGCAGCACTTAGTTTACTTGTATTAGAGAGCATGTAGAGCATGGGTGTAAAACCTGCGACGTCACATGACGTGTCACAACGTATCGTGACTTTTTTCCCATTGCCGGCAATGCAGTGGGTGAGGTTTTAGTGTGATGCATCTGGCCCGTGGGCCGGCAGTTTGACACCCCTGAGTAGAGGAACACAAAGTAGGACCCTTAAGGCCTCTTTGTAATCCTATTCCATGGCAGTGGAAGCAGCAAAGAGGCTTTTTTTCTTTTCCTTCCTTCCTTCCTTCCTTCCTTCCTTCCTTCCTTCCTTCCTTCCTTCCTTCCTTCCTTCCTTCCTTCATTTCTTTTTCCTTTTTTTTTATTTTTTACCTCTGTTGGCTTCTAAAAGGAAAAAGATGGTGATTCTCTTTCATTCTTTGAGGCATCTCCATATGATACTGTGGGAGAAGATGTAGAACCATTAGATGCTTGCTGTCAACAATTTTCATCATAGTTCGTAGCCTAGGTCTACCAGTTTGTATTATGACTTGACAAATTTGGGTTAATGTTAACATTATTGTTCATATTTTTAATAAGAGAAATGAGGTTGAACCTCATGTTAATGAGATGTTATTTTATTTATTTAAAACATTTACCGTATATAACCAGCTCTGAACAGCTCTCAGTTAAAACTTAAATCAACATACAAAACCATATTAAAACTATAAAACTAAACACATTTATTTATTCATTTGAATAAATGGTCCTGGAAATTTATCTTGACTTATTCAAAATCAAGTTGAAAGATTTCATCTTGCTTCGGTTTATAAATTTACATTCTTGTCCAGCTTCTTTTTAAAAAAAATCAACATGGTTTATAATATAAAAGCACCAATGTATAAATAAATGAATAAATTCAGGTGAAATTTCAACAATAGTTTTTAAACTTATTGAATCCACTGCTTCTGAATGTGGATTAAATCAGAATATGCAAATAAATAAGTGGCATATGTATTGTGTAACTCAGCTCTTGGTCACAATTGCTAAGTTAACTCTCCTTACTATCTCTAGCTCCTTTAGATGGTTTTTCTTATTTCAGTTTTTCTCTCTTTTTTTTTTAGGAGATGNGCTCTGGAGTTTTTGGTGCTCTCCGAGATTTTATTACCGTAACCTAACCGGGTAATAATCGGGTTTTTGTGTGCGTGTGTGTGTTTTTGTGTTTTAAAGGAAAACGGGGAGAAAAAAAGGGCGGGGAAGTTGCCGGTCATTCGTGCTTGCTGTTGGCATTTATTCTAAGGGAGAGACATCAGCTTGGGGTTTTTTTTTCATAGGGGATCCGCGTGTGAACGAAGCCCCACTCCCCCGCCCCTTTTGCTTTTGGTCCCGAGCCGGCGCTTTTGAAAAGGGCTTGACTCCAGCCTGGGATTCGGAGCGGGAGACGGCGCCGCTGCTGCTGCCGCCCGCACTGCTGTGGACTTACAATATCCGAGCAAAAGACTTTGCAAAAGACCACCCCGCCAAGGGGGAAAGGCGCGCAGTTGGGCACCGTCTGCCTTCGGCGTCTCTTTAAACGGTGCTTGGATATTGTAAGTCCATAAAGAACTGGGGAAAAATATTGACTCGAGTATAAGCCGAGGGGGGCATTTTTCAGCTCAAAAAATGGGCTGAAAAACTCGGCTTATACTCGAGTATATACGGTATTTATTTATTCATTCATTGTACTTAAAAGAATCCTTTAAAAGCATTAAAGTCAAGCGGAGCAAGAAGCTTGACAAGCATCAAGGGAGATGGCCATTGGTCCTCAGATGCCGCAGGTTGTTCGCTCTATCTATCTATCTATCTATCTATCTATCTATCTATCTATCTATCTATCTATCTATCTATCTATCTATCTATCTATCTATCTATCTATCTATCTATCTGTCTATCTATCTATCTATCTATCTAATCTATCAATCATTTATCCGTCTGTCTGTCTATCTGTCTATCTTTCATACAATCAAGAAAACAATGCAGTAAATAAAAAAGCATCAGCAGAATGAAATTGATTAAAAACAAAATCACCCCACACAGGGATGCTACACAGTAAAAACCCTTTTATGTTGATAGCAATATTTTACTGTCTATCATAAACTTAGGGAAGCAGGCTTTCTGTATCCAGCTATTGTTTTATTGAGCATAAATCACTCCCAACAGGACGTTTTATGTCTAAAACAGTTTAGTGTCCTTATTGGTAGTCTTTAAATTAATATTTATAAGCTGAAAGAGACCTAAAAGAATATAAAAGTAAAATATTGAAATATTGCAGCTTGGTTTGAGGGTCCTTCTTCATGACCACTGACAGTCCTTAGTTACCAGTGACTTTTGTTTCTTAGTTACCAATCATTTTGTTAGGTAGCACCCAATATTCTAACAAAATGAAATTCAATGGTGAAAAAAAGTAGTAAGTAAGCTGTATTCCAGACACTTATAAAATAATTAGTTGACTGGATCTACCTAGAGCAGTGGTTCTCAACCTGTGGGTCGGGACCCCATTTGGGGTCGATCGACCATTTCATGGGGGTCGCCAAGCATGGCTGTCCGCCATTTTTTTGTCCGCCATTTTTTTCCCCTTTTCCGGCGGATGCCTTACCTCCCTTGGGCTGGGCCAGCTGGTGGTCGGCCTGCTCCGTCTCTGCCGCTTGCCAGCTACGCCTCGGCCGGCACAGGGGGCAGAACCACGCATGCGCGGCGCTCCCGGGCAGGGAAAGTCCTCGACTTACGACCGGTTTAGTCCTCGACTTACGACCGGTTGGGGTCGCAGCATTAAAAAGGTTGAGAACCACTGACCTAGAGCATATATTAGCAGACAAACAAGTGAGCTTTGGGACTATACATTCTATCTATAGACATACTTATCCATCACATCTGGCTGAAAAATACACATCTAAAACAGGTCAGTATTATATACTGTATTCATTCTATTTAATTTACATTCAGTTTAGTTCCCAGAGGAAGATCAGGGACCAAGCTTATGAAAACAACTATTGATAGACCATTAGAATTACTTTATAAGAATTCTAGAATCAAAGTTTGATGCAATATGTAAGACTACCACACTAGTGAGATTCCAACTTACATAAGAATGGTGCTAGGGTATTTTCAAAGCTCCCAGCATCAACAAACAATTGTTTGTGTGCAAATTCTTCAGTGGACACTGTACATACTAGTATGGTGGTAGGATGACTTTATATAAACACACACAGACACACACAGACACACACAAACACACTGCTGGATCAAATCAATAGATTATGTAGTCCGTCATTTTTTTTTTCAACCAATTGTTTTCAAAAAGCCCCAAATGTAATAATAAGCAATGGCTGCTTCAATTTTTTGCTTACCTTGCTTCCTTACATAAAGGAGGTGCTATGAGAAATAGCTAATTTGTCTAATTGAAACACCATTTAGTTCTATGTCCTGGTCCACCCAAATTTAAATATGCAGTAATTTATTCCATATTAATCATTCACTGAGTGAAGAAATATCCTCTTTGTCAATCGTAATTCTATTCCCAACACTTTTACTGGCTGGGTCCAAACTATATCATTCTGAGACCCTCTCTTAATCATTTTTAGTCCTGCTAAATCAAAAACTCCTGGCATTTTAGACTTCTTTGTTGAAAGTAATATTCTCTTTTCCCTAATAGATTGACAAACATGCCAAATTCTGGGCTACAACTCAGGATGAAGGTAAGAATCATCTTGGTGGCTGCTACATAGCAGACAAGATACTGGAGATATTTTCTTAAACTCTTTCCCTTGTAAATAATGACCCCCGAATTCTGTCCCTTCTTTTTTTTCTCCCATGACTATAACTATCTCACCCATATCTCCAGCCAATTCCCAACATTCAGGTATGCTCCCAGAATCTAAAACCTATGTGTTTCATAACCAAAATGCATAGACTGAGCTAAATTCAGTCCTTGAACTTTCCAACCACCAAATCTACTCCAACTTTTCTTCTGCTTCCTGTATCCTTTCCTATTCCAGCCCTTTTCTCCCCCATCCTCCTCGCACCCTTTTGAGTTTCTTGCAATGACTATTAGTTCTCTTCCCACATTATTTGCATCATTCTCAGTTTTCTAATTATTAAAAAAATATATTTGAACAGTTCAGAGGATTTTAATTATATAAAACTTTATGTGCACTTCTACATATGTAGAGATACTTCACTTTTTCTGCCTAACACACAGAAGTACCAAAGCACATCCTGGAACAGGATACTGAAATTATGCTGAAGGCAGTTTAGGTTCAGTCATTGCTGCTTTTATCCACATGTGATATAGAGTGGGCTGAGAGAAAGCAGTTGGTCCAAACTCATGAGGAATTGTGTCTTCAGTGTGCGCTTTGATCCAATCCAGCCTTTTAATCACAATACCATTGGCAACCTGTACCTTCATCTGTAAAACTTTTCCTGAAGACAGACTCAGAGTTGAAAGCTGGGTGGACAACTCATATGATAACTAAATCCATCTGATTTTGTTCCTCTCCAAAAACAAAGCCAATAAATAAAATGAAACACTTCCCTGTAAATATAATTTATTTTCTATTTCCTCACTTTCAGGTCCATTGCAACTCATCCCACTGGCTATACACCAAAATATATGATTCTGCTTCACTCTTGGCACCACTCACAGAAATAGTGTGGCTGTTATCCAGAGTCACAGAAATGAGGGCCCTGCAAACCTTTCAAGAGGGGCTTCATTTCAAAGAAGGTTCATACAAAATACTCCCTTGAAGCTTCCTTCTGAAGCAACATTGTCCCTTTATCTCATGGAGTGAAGTACCTATGTTGCTTCATTTAGCTCTACTTTGCCATTCATCCTCAGCACAGTTTTTGTTACAACACTTGCCAAGCAAGTACTTGGCAAACATTGAACTGGGATGCTCCACTTACCTCCTCTGGCACTGTTTTCCCCAAGCTCTGGCAAGTGCTACAAAATGACACATCACTTGCCTCTTCTAACAGGCTGCTGCCAGGAAAATCTTCTGCCCGGGCACCCTGCCTGCACAGAAGCCTCTCCTGTGTTTGGCAAGTGAGAGGTAGGGGGCAGGGAGAAACACTGAGGCCACAAAAGTCAGTTAGGCCTAACAGAAAGCACTTGTTCCACCAGAAGGAAAGCAGCTGTCACAGGCTGCTTGAGTACACATATGTATCTGGCATGATTTGCTTTAGGTGTAAGGAGAGCAAACCCTTGGTAGCTGGAGGCCATGCTTGACACTGCGGAAAGTGAGAACAGCAGTGAATGAAGATGGCAATGATGCAAAGTGGATTTGGAACCATGCCATATACTGTATATGGCTGAAGATGGCAATGGAGGATTTTAGATTTGTAGGAGACCACTTTGTTTTTAAACTATGCCAAAGTTATTGAGGGATTGCATTACGCTTCAAAATGGTTGTAAACTAGACATCCATTTTCAGCCAGAATGATCTTCAGGAACCCCCAAAACAGGCTTGTAGCCCACATGCAGTCCTGGGTTCACACAAAGGTAACTGAAGCAACTAGAAGGACATCCAACATCGCCAAAGAGATATATTCGCTTTCTATCAGACTTGATCCACCTTCCAGACAATTGTCACTTGACCAAAACAGTTTGTTTTAATGTTCAGTCATACCGATGATTTCGCAAAATGTTTGTTGTTGAGATGGCAGTGTCTTCACATTTTTCCAAGATGATTTTTGATCCTCCTTCATATTTCATTAAACTCCGATGAAAGATATGAAGCTAGGAATAGAAATATTTTAATTTATATAAATGGATGTGATTCACAGGGAATGAAGATTCTACATACAGTCTAGATTAAATCCTAAATTACAGCCCTTAAAACAAACAAAAGCATCAAGGTTGAAGTCTTATTTGGGGATAAGCTTCAATAAATAGTTCTTTTGCTTAATTGTTATCAGCAGTAATATGTGTTGTCAACATCCTTTTCAGAGGCATGTGCATGGAAGATTTGTACAGTATGCTATTCTAGATACAATGGGGAAATTGAAAATTGTCAATAGTTTACAGTGAAAATACCTGTAAAAATACATAAGGAAATAATGTATTAATCTGCATCCCTTGTGGTGGCCTATTTCTTTACCAAACAGCAATGAGAAAATGAGAAAAGACTACAGTGATGAGTTCAAAGAGGAAAAATACATTATAAAAACGTTGCTAAGAAAAGGGCAAAACATAGGTACAGGGAGATCTATTGACTGACATGCATTAATATCCCACTTTATATCAACAGTGGTATAATGTGGGATATTAATTAGTAATTAAAATAGCAACAATGTATTTAAAACTGTAATTTAAATGTTTTAAAGCATAAGAATATATATAACTACCAACACCTGACAAAAAGTCACCAATCAAAGCATCTTTACACATCGGCTTACCTAAATAGAAATGGTTCCCTTTATGGTGAAAGGGAATGCAGACAGGACAGTCCCGATCTTCTTAGCCAGAATTCCAAAGTCTAGGCATAACCATTAAGAAAGTATTGTCTTGTGCTTCCACTATATTGTTGGTGATTTTTATTATTATTCAGCTGGTTATGCAGAAAGGGAATATACCATTTGGAGAGATAGTAAGAGAAGGTCAAAACAAAAGTTCAGGAAATGAAAAGACTAATGGCTATCTAGGTTTCATGGATAAACCAAACCTACGTAGCTTTTAATCAATTCTGTACTGATCAGTTGAATATATGCGTTAAGGAATTCCACTTTGAAATAGTATTCTCAGAGAAATTTGCCTGATCTTGCTATTGTTTTAGCACTAGGCATTTTTTTGCTATTATTTCCCAGGGATTTTAAAGTGACAATACATAGCTTTTGAGCTTAACTTTGAAAAGCACAAGACAAAACCCAGAACTCAATACATATATTTATACATATGTACATATACATATAAATTATAAATCTAAATAAATATACATATATATTTATACCCTTTGCAATGTACTTACCTATATTAACAATAAAACAGTACAACCATACAAAAATGTTTAAAAACACAACAGAAATAATATGGATAGATACTGTTTAAGAACTAGCTGTGTTCCTTGAGAGAACCTTTAGGGTTCTAGAATCTTTTTTTTCATAACTAATGCTCCCATAAACAAGAAACGTTTAGAAGATATTTACAACATAATTTTGCGAAAAGATCTGAACTGGATCCTTCCATGAAAGTTAACCTATGGCTGTCTCAAAATTAATTGCCTCTTCGCCTTTGAAAACTAGGCAGTGTTGTTGATTTAAAAGGATGGAAATCATTCAAGTAATTCAATGTGAACTGCCCATACCTACATTAAAGGGGGACTGAGCATGTCCTAGTTCACATCACAAACATCCAGCACTTATTTTTATCCCATTATTTTAACTAAGTCATAACATTGAACCCATTACCCTGGATTTAATAGTTGAACCTGGAGGGACCAGCAATGACAAAACATGAGCTCTATTCATATCTCATTCTTCTAAAGTTTTTTGTTGTTGGGTATTTTAATTGCCCCAACTCTTGTCTCCAGCTGTGGCCTCACCTTAGGCTCAACAGCATGATAAGGTCTAGTTTGTCAAGGCTGATTATTTATTCACTATCCCATCATACCTTTGACATGCCTGTCAGTTTTTATATGAAAGAAAAATGAGCAGGGTTGCTGAAGTTCCCTTTCCCACAGTGGAGATTTGCCCTTTTTAACCCTAAAGGCTTATGTGTCAGGGTGCAGTTGCAGTGACAGGGTGGCAAAAGTAGCTAGTCCTTTGCCTGCCTCTGTGATGTTTGCCTTCCAAGGAGATTCATGTTTAGCTCCAATTATTTGTTTTGCCACCAGCTTTTGTTTTATTTTCAGATTCTCTCCCTCTCATGCTAAATCTAGGGTAGAGCAATCCAATTTTTAATTCCTATCCTGCAAACTGCAGATCCTGTAGACACCTTGAAAATGAATCTATTGATAAACAGAATGGCTATTGTAGGATCCTGGGACACATATATTTGTCTTCATTCATGAGAATGGCTATTCTGCCAGTGAATAGTTGGCCATTGAGTTTTATAACCTCGTTAAACTCTCTTCCAGTTAGAACTCTTTGGGGATGACGAGGTTAATGCGATTTTGGACTTCCTTTATTTCCTCAACTCTCAATTTCTTTACTTTGCCAGGCAGAAGCTTTGCTTTCTCTTGGCTAATGGGATTCTATATTTCTATGCTGGCACTGCCAAAACATCTGGGAGTTCAACCAATTCTCAGCAATCTAAATATGCGTTCAAGAATCACCAGTCTAGTAATATACTATTTCGGAAAGCTTTTATTTACTTAATTATAAATGCCATTCCAATAAAAAAAAAACCTCTCAGCAGCTCTCATTCTATAATGCAATTGAGCTAAACAAGATAATATAAAAGAAAACAGAAATCATATTTAATTATTATGAATTACCAGATATAACTTTACTATACTAGATCTCCCTGGACAAGTGCATTTTACATGAAGTAGCCTATGAATGAATGTATCATTTTTGTTGGTCATACAGACAGCCAGGTGTTTAGACCAGGTTTGGCATTTTTATCCACCTATCAAGTCCTTCCCAAAGACCTGGAATAGGCAGCTATTGATGTTTGATAAAATCATCGGATTTAAGCTGTTTCCAGAAAACTGCCTTTTACAATTGACTGATGAGGATTTTTTTTCAATGCTGATGGTGTTGAAATGGTGCTCCAATTGTTTTAGAATTGCACCCAAGGCACCTATTACTATTGGTACTACCTTTGCTTTCCTTTGCCACTATCATTCTATTTCTATTTGCAGAGCTTTATATTTTATTATCTTCTCAAGTTCTTTCTCTTCTCTTCTACTGTCTCTAGGTACTGCCACATTCAATAAGAAAGGCAAAAAAGTCTTGAGTGAGAAGATATGGGGCATGAACCCATGAGCAGTAGAAGAACTGTAGGTAAGTGAGAACAAAGATCTAGAACAGACATGTCAAACTTGCGATGTTACGTGACGTCGCGCTACATATCGGAACTTTTTCCCCATTACCAGCAATGGGATGGGTGCAGGTTCCTTGTGACGCATCTGGCCCATGGGCCGGCAGTTTGACACCCCTGACCTAGAAGAAAGGTTGACCAAGTCTGCAATAGTGGATCACTAGGAGCACTATTAGGGAAGTTGTTGGAATGGAAAGTGGGAGGGGCCTTGATAGGGAAATTACCAGGAAGGAGAGAGAATTTCAATAACAATGTGCAGAGGGAGATATAATAAGAGGAAAGAGTGAGCTATTGTGAAGTAGGTAAATACCATTTTTAGCCAGAAAGGGAACACCAGGATGGTTGTGGTACCTGGGAAACCCGTTCTTGAGAGAAAGGTGATGCCAGCAACCTTGAAAAAGGTGGTAATGTGCTTGTTCCTCAGGAAGCCATCACTCAGCTTATATTTCATAATTACTGTACAGTTCTGTCTCCAATTTTCTTAGAGGACTGTGAATGAAATGGATCTAGATTCCTTCCTGTCATGGTTTAACCCTGGATACATACAGTAAGAGAAACTTCATTGGTCAATTTGTTGATAATCTGCCTCAAGATTTGAAAGGGTTTCTCTCAGTGACATTAAAGAACTTTGACTATATTTACTGGCTGCTTATATTTAGTAGCCTTGAGCACATCCTCCCCAGTAGCCAACATTGAAATAAATAGGAAACTTCATCAGATAAACAATCAAGGTAGAAACAAATAACCTAATCAAGGAATCATCAAGGAAGAAGTGAGACCAAACCAAAACTGGCAGGACAAGTTAACATATATAAACTACCAGCAGATTCCACTCTCCCATGCACTAATGATGTTATGATGATGTTAGATAGCTTGGTAATGAAATATATGCAGGAGAAAAACTGAGTTCAGAGACCACCAAGAACTTAACGGTTCAAATATTTGCTATATATGCAGTCTGCTAATGGAAGAACTATTGCAACTCTGCCTTGATGATAGGACTGCTGAACATGGGACTTCTGGAGAAGCAAAGGCAGATTAAAGATGGCCCTGTGAGAGCAGCGTTGGCAATCACAGCAAAAAGAAGAGCCAGTGAATGGACCAGCTCTTAGGAACTCCATTCTGGATTAAGGAATGGACTAGGATCACCCAAATCTTTGCTCTAGTCACAGCCTCCCTGTGGAGATATCATAAGTTAATCATCTCTAGTGGATCTGAAAATTCTGCAAGCAGAGGGTGGAGGGAATTAAACATTCTGTCTAAACTGTGATTTGGCATGTTCAAAGGAACATTGGGTTCATCAACTCCCTCTCTTAACTAATTTAGGAAGTTCCTTGATAATTAGTTTCTGGATGTTAAGAACCATTCAAAAGACAAGCTGTATTATGCTAGAAGATTTCCCTTCTGTCCTGAACAAAAGAAGTCTAAGTAAGTTTAAGGATTAGCAAGAAAAGCTTTAATTTTTAATTTTTAAAAAATGCTGGATTACAAAAGTGAAATGGAAAAAGATGTAGCAGATTTGAAAAAGCATTTATAAATGCCAGAGTATAAGAATGATATGGAATTTCATGGATTCACAGGATGGATTTACATTTACCAGTTGATGCCTTAATAATTAAAGAGGATGTAACAATAATACATCTGAAAAGTGACTGGAAAGCCTTCTTATCTTTACAAAAGGCATGAGTGAAACAAAGGGAGCCCTTTCTGGGAGGAGACAAACTCAATCTGTTCCTGAAAGAAGACAGTGAAGAAGTGATATCACGTCTGAATCTAGGGGGCAGTGTTCATCTCTGTTTCTTAGCAGAGGGAAACGGTATTGTTCAAAGACACTTCCATGGTCATGTGGCCAGTATGACTATACAGTGATGTGCATTGAACATGGTTACCTTCCCACCAAAGTGGTACCTATTTATCTACTCGCATTTGCATGCTTTCAAACTGCTAGGGTGGTAGGAGCTGGGGCAAGTAATGGGAGCTCACCCCATTGTGTGGCACTTGGGTCTCAAATTCAGATTTCCATCTGTCAAGCTCATACCCACTTCATCTCAGATAGTGGATCTCAATTTATATCCAAGGAGCAATACTTGAGATGCTATGTTTCTTATCAGCAGAACAACGGGGCTGAACTCTTGCCAAAATTGTTCATAACAACTCTGTACTGTCTCTCATAGGCATGTTTCCTATTAAGAAAACCCTCCAGAACTTGTGCGTCTGCTGTTCTTTGGGCATTGTGCTTTTAGTAGGAGAGGCAGCCAATTTGTCTCCTCTTAAGGGAACAGTTAAATATGGCAAAGGTTGCTGTGGATGCATGGAAGCAAAAGGATACCAAACTATTTGGTGTGGCTGACTAAATTTTTGCCTTGTGCCTGCCCATCTAAAAGACTGCAGTCCACGTTTATTAGTCTTTTTTTTCTAATTACCCAGCAAATTAACTTTTATTTGCAATTGCCTCATGTTATGAAGATTCACTGGTCAGTGCCAGCTCAAGGATCTATGCTATCCCTAGGCCATATTGACTGATACCACCACCTCCTGATAATGTGAAGATTTGCATTTTTAGAATGATTTGGAAGGAAGAACAATATGCCACTTTGGTGTAGTGGTTAAGGC
>NW_015386252.1:250498-258654 GCF_001527695.2 Protobothrops mucrosquamatus | reverse complement strand
AATAAAATAAAATAAAATAATAAAATAAAATAAAATAAAATAAAATAAAATAAAATAAAATAAAATAAAATAAAATAATAAAATAAAATAAAATAAAATAAAATAAAATAAATAAAATAAAATAAAATAAAATAAAATAAAATAAAATAAAATAAAATAAAATAAAATAAAATAATAAAATAAAATAAAATAAAATAAAATAAAATAAAATAAAATAATAAAATAAAATAAAATAATAATAAAATAAAAGTTAGTGCTTCCTAAACTTTGGCACCCTAAGGCAGTGCCTTCTGTGTATTTAGTCTCCATCAGTTGCAGCTTGTGTGTGAGAAACTGTCTTTATTTATTCAGCCCCTATGCTGAATATATATCAAGGCAAGCTGGATTGAAAGAAGATGAATACAGTTTTAAAATTCTGGTAACATCAATCTGTGCTATGCTGAAGACACTACTTTGTTAGCTCAAAATACAAGTGATTTAGAAGCTCTCATTATGAAAATCAAGGACCATACTGAAAAGAAATTGAATGAAAATTAAATATAAGTTAATGACAGCAGGTACATCAACCAGTCTTGGAACTGACAATGAAGATACATTATTTATGTGCTGGATAGTACATAAATAGTAAAGTAGTACATCATAAGTAGTAAAGAAGTACATCACAGTTTAGCTCTTAGTAGAGTAGCAAAAAGGCATTGGAAAAGATATTTGGATGCTGTGATATATCTATACTTACAAAGCTCAGAATTGTTCAGGTGATGGTTTTCAATATGATTCTCTGGGAAGTGAAAGTTGGGCTTTGAAGAAGCAGGAGAGAAGAGTACTGATACTTTTGAACTTTGGTATCGGAGAAGACCTTGACAATACCATGGATAGCTAAGAAAACAAGCAAATAAATCAACAAATCAATTCAGAGTTTTCACTTGAAGTACACATGACCGGATTCAAATTATAGTATTTAGGACACATTTATAAGAATGTTTAGCTCCCCTGAGAAAAACATAATATTGAGAAAGATGGAAGGAAAGAGAAGAAGAGGCCCACCAACAAGGGAGATAAATTTGCTTTTGATGGTGACAGGTGTCCTGTTGAAAGATCTGAAGGACCAGATCAGGGACAGATCATCCTAGATAACTTCTATCTATGTGATCTCTAAAAGTGAACACCACTTGAGAACACAGAACATTTTTTTTTTTAAAAAAAAAAGAGGACTGCAAGGATATGCAATCCTTCTTGGGAATTTGTCTTCTCATGTAGGATCACAAATGTCACAAATGTTGCAATATGAAAATTGATTTGTAGACTAGAACACCACTCCCAGTTTAGAATCAAAGCCTAAAACACTTAAATTTAAGAAGGGACAAAACTTTGCTTCTTTGAGCTGAAATAATACATGTATAGCTAAAATACTTCACATATTTAAGGACTCAGCTAAGTGTAGCACTAAGTATTTTATAAAGCGTTAAGCAACCACTTTCAGAAAGGGGGCAGTTTGCTATTACTATGCAGTTTTTAGGTGATTGAAATCACACTACTCTCCTCCCACCCCCAACCCAGCCTTCTTTCTTTCCTGTAAACTGTTTAAATCAGCAGTTCTGTAGCATTAGTTCTCAATTCTGCTAATTTACATTGGTCCTCAATTGTAATTCAGATAGTTTCCCCACAGTCTCCAGGATGCATTCAACAGACAACTTCAAAGCTTGCCAGTTGTGATGCTGGAGGTTGCAGATGCTCCATCGTTATATTTTGTTTTATTTTTAAAAACATGAATGAAAAGGTTGGTTGTGTTTCAAACTCTCAGGCAGGCTAGTCTCCTTGGGGGTCTGTCCCATTTGGTTTTGGCAGGGCTCGCAAGAGTTCAGTTTCCTTTCTCCCCCCCTCCCCAGCCTACTTTCCAACATGGTCAGAAAAGCAGTGGTCTGTCACCTGGAGTGAAAGCTGACAGGAATGAACACAGGCAGGAAGCAGCGTGACACACGCATTGTCATGCATGACTGAGCCGGAGCCATCAACAGCAATTAAACACAGAGAGCTCGGGATCCTTCTAGACAGGTTCAAGTTTGCTGGCACTGCTGTGATTAGATGTTTTGCACTGTTTTTCTGTAGTCTGTTTGTGACACAGTCCTTGTCCCTTGCTCTTTTCTGATGTGTGTGTGGTTATGGGCATGCACGCACTTGCATATTGTATTGCCCTAATGCTTACATGTTTTCAGCACAAATCTGAATATTTTAAAATAAGACAATTGCCAGTCCCACTTGCAAAATAAATAAATTTCGCTTCCTTCGTGTCGATTCACTAGGCAAAATTGCTAACCTATATATAGATTAAAAATAACTAAAATATAACAATATTGGAATTCTCAGCTTATAGGAAAAAGATAATTTACACAAATGCAACTACACATGTTTATATCTAGCATTGTCATGTTTTAGTAGTTTAGGTGGACCATTCCTAGGAGTGAAGAAGGTCCAGCAATAAACTGGATTGTTCTTCCTCTTCCAGCTGAAAAATCAAACAGAACTTCCTAACTATTTAGAGATATACTCTATTTCATCTGTGGTTGACTTGTGGAGTGGGGAAAAAATCAGTCATATCCTTTGGGAATGTTTTCAATATAATAATGACAGAGGTCTACCTTTGCAAGATTTCTTTGAACCAGACTATTCACGTTTCTTCTTTAAGAATGATGCTGAGTGACAGAACGATTTCAAAAACTGCTCTGCAGCTTTTGTAGCTTATTGTGACTAATGGAATGTACAAGTTCTTTCAGATGGCAATTGTCTGGCCTATACTGACCATTGTTGTGAAGAAGACAAGGAGAAAGAGGAGGAATAATAACCTGAAATAAATGTATACAGTTAAGAATCATATTGCAGGAAATGATACAGACTTTGTATGAAATAAATTATCAATTTGTGTAGAATTCCACAATAGTTTTTCTAACAAGACCAATGAGACAGTAGAAGTCTCAGATATGATACTATTGCCTCTATTGATTCTCATCAATAGATTCTCATTTTTAATCATATTTGTTAGAGATATGAAAGTTTTTTTATGCCAAAGTTTATCTTGCCAGAAGTCTCAGCACAGTCCTACAGCAGAATTTCTTATGTTATAAGAAAGGGGTAACAATCTGTGGTCCTATAAATTTGTCTCTACTAATCAGCATAGTAAATGGAAAGGGATTCTGGGAACTGTATTTCAAAATAACAAGAATAGACCAGGTAGTCTGTTTTCTGGTGTAAGAAAAAAAAGATGGTGATAATAATTAATTCACTGAACTGAATATAATTGCTGAAATCTAGGAATTTTACAGTACTGTAAAGTGAAATTCAAATGAGAAATTTCCTGATGAAATTTCCTGGTGTATTTCCAAAGCAAAATGGATGACATGGGACGGGATGCGATGTGATGCGATGGGAGGGGAGGGGAGGGGAGGGGAGGGGAGAGGAGAGGATGGAAGAAAACAAGGACATACTATTTTTCTTGTATAATTTTCTTTTGGGATGGTATGCATAACTTTACATCAATCTTGAATCATGGCAACTGATTGGACAAATCTATGCAATATTCTTGGCAACATTTTCAAAGTGGCTTGCCTTTGTCTTCTTTCTAGCTTGAGAAAGAGTAACTGACTCCAAATCACCCAGCTGGCTTTGTGCTTAAGGCGGGACTAGATTGCTTGTGCCCTTAATCACTATTCAAAACTGGTTTCCTACGATTCTTAGTTATTCTAAAAGTTATGCACATCAAGTGCTAGAAATTGCATAAATCTCCAATTTCAGGTACTTTCTATAGATTTACAAAATTTAGAAAAGAATGTTAGGCAGCATCCACTTTATAATCAAGTGTTCTGTTGACATGAACACTCCTCTTTATCACAAAAGCTCAGCTATTTAATTCACTAATGTATCCACTTGATGTCAGTATCATTGCCCATTAAAACAGTATGCCAAAGGGTCAATGCTTGTGTATGGACAGCCGAAGAAAATGTCAAAAAGTGTGTGTATGTGTGTGTGTGATTGTTCTGCTCTTCTTGTTGGAATTAAAAATATATCTACCCATTACACTGTATCTCCCTGTTTTCTGCAAACTTTTCATATAAAAAACAGAATGAAAATGCAATGTACCTAATTAGACAACTTTATGACTAAAGAAAAACAAAATAGCAGAACTTTACTGAACACATGAAGCCAAATATAGTTTTTTCAATAGGATGATAAGAAACCAAGTTGTTCAAACTGCTCTATCTTTCTCTTTGCCAGATAAGCAAAGTATCTTAATAGCATGGTGCATATTTCTGAGCACCAAAACATGGATTACTTGTTTTTTATAGCATGTTCTATGAATCAGCCAATGAATTTCATAAACAATGATTTATACAGAGAAGAGCAACAAAGATGATTAGGGGACTGGAGGCT
This sequence comes from Protobothrops mucrosquamatus, assembly GCF_001527695.2. Classification (NCBI taxonomy): domain Eukaryota; kingdom Metazoa; phylum Chordata; class Lepidosauria; order Squamata; family Viperidae; genus Protobothrops; species Protobothrops mucrosquamatus. The sequence goes on along the minus strand of NW_015386252.1, from coordinate 254,232 downwards.
AAAACATGTAAGGAACGGTTGCTGGAATTGGGTATGTCTAGTTTAATGAAGAGAAGAACAAGGGCGGACATGATAGCAGTGCTCCAATATCTCAGGGGCTGCCACAAAGAAGAGGGAGTCAAGCTATTTTCCAAAGCACCTGAAGGCAGGACAAGAAGCAACGGATGGAAACTAATCAAAGAGAGAAGCAACCTAGAACTAAGGAGAAACTTCCTGACAGTTAGAACAATTAACCAGTGGACCAACCTGCCTCCAGAAGCAGTGAATGCTCCAACACTGGAAGTTTTTAAGAAGAAACTGGACAGCCATTTGTCCGAAATGGTAAAGGGTTACCTGCCTGAGCAGGGGGTTGGACTTGATGACCTCCATGGTCCCTTCTAACTTTATTATTATTATTATTATTATTATTATTATTATTATTATTATTATTATTATTATTATTATTATTATTATTATTATTATTATTATTATTATTATTATTATTATTATGTTGTGCAAACATATTTGATTATAGATTGTTCAATAAACAAGATTAAAATAAACTATATCAGCCTGATATGTGAGCTAAAACTATACAAGGACCCATCTCATGTTAGTCTGGGAGACCCAAGTTTCTCTCTTCTAGAGAATTATTTGAGAAAACTGAAGTTCTGCCTTTTCATTATCTACCACAGGAAAAACAGAAATGTCTAAAAGCAACTATAACATTTTGGTGGGTTTTTTGACAGAATGAGGTAAAGTCAGACTGTTATGATGAATGGAAGAAATTGGTACAATAATTTTTGAATTGTATTCTCTTACAATCTGGATGATTAATATTTTTCTAACTAAGTGTTTTGGTTTTCATTTCAATATGATTAAATTTTCAGTAATCCAGATCAGAGAGGAAAGATGCACGAAAGAATTCATAGACATCAGTGAAAGAATTCTCCAATTATTCTGTCTTTTGACTGTAGCAATAATTGCATGTTCAGAGTGTTTCCATGCTGTTCCCAGTCATTCTTTGACTGAGAACCCAGCACCACCTACCTATGCTTAATTTTCTTTGTGACAGTGCCTAGTGGATACTCCTATGCTTAAAAGTAAACCCAAAATGGATGGGGGATACTGCCTACAAAGGCAGGAGAAAGTAAGTAGACAGATGCAAGCAACATGTCATAACCTGGCTTAAGAAAACTGGAGCAGACCAAAGTGTCTTGTCTCATCAACAGTAACTTTTCTTAGGTTTGCTTGTTTGTTTGTTTTGGGAAACTAAAAGGCTATTATGACATATCTATGTAGCTATCATAATGAAAAAAAAATCTGTTTTATTACAATGTAGGAGACAAATAGAATAAACTCTTTTTAATAAGATAATGCCATATGCAAAACATGGCCATATAAGGAGAAAGAAATTTCAAGGAAGTGCTTTCTTTCTTTTTTACAGTGTTCAGTCTAGTAGCCCAACCGGACCGTTTAACTCCTTTAAGACTGAATTTAAGCAAATATGCAAAGCAAAACAAAGCTCTTCTATGTGATCTGTTTTAATGCCAAAGCTCATTGATTAGGATTGTAGACAGCTGCATCCTTCTTGAAAGGGCTTTGATCTTTCCACTGTTGTCTTCTTGTTGTCTGGGTAATAAACAAGCGTGACCACTTCAGACTTATCTTCTCAGTGCCTCAGCAAAGATCTGATGACAGAAAACAGAAGATATCATCAGTCGTAGATTCTAAATTTCTACTATTCTTGTATCTTCTCAGATAATTTTTCTTTAGAATTCCTCTGGTTCTTCAGGTTGTTCCAGGACAGGTATATAATTCCACATTAGAAAGCTGCACTTCACTATCTGTGTCTACTGTATAGATATTATTAAAAGAGAAGCTGGTTTGATAAAAACTAAAACCAATTTTCAAAAGTGACAAAATTATCAGAAAAGAATAGTAAAAATGGAATAAAACTGCAAAAGCTGCCTCTCATTCTTACTGCCTTCCATAGATAGGAGGCTTTTATTCTAAAATTTCCTCTGATGAGGGAAAAACCAAATCAAATAACAGTATGAACAAGAAAGGAAGGAAGATAGGCAGGCAAGCAAGCAAACTAATTAATAAATCTATGATGTACAATGCATTTTGAGTTTTGAAGGAAAATTCAGACAACCTATAGTCCTATATCAAAGATGAAGATTATGCTGACTTGTAAATGTGCAGATTTCAATGAATTGTTTCAAATTAGTCCTGCCTTGGACAGGGATTGGACTAGAAGACTTCCAAGATCCCTTCTCTGATTCTATGAAGTTCAATAACAAGCCATATATTGAACTAATATATGTAGAATTCTGTGACAACTCATTGTTGTCATTTTATATCCATATTTTTCACATAAATGCAAAAATCAGATCTTACTGGTACATTTTCAATGAAAACAACAGAAGCTCAAAAGAAATGATTCTTAATTTTATTGATGGTGTATCATCAGAACTACATCAAAACTTTCCTTCTTTGAATTCTGTATTTAGTTTCTAACCATAAAATATGATGGAACTTTTCTTACAGAAATAGATTTTTAGGGCAAAGGACAAATAAACAAGGCACTTATACTAGGCAGTGACCAATCCATATATTGAGAAGCAATGAGATAAGCACTGCCATTTGAATTATCCAAGTGAAAAGACAGAAAGAGAGAGAAATATGAGAGGGCTAGAAAAGCAGAATATGATGGCACAGAGGGAAAAGAGACAACCCTACATTTAATCCTAAGTAATGATCATGATCCAATGCGAGATATATTTGGCAATTGGGAAAAAAGCAAATTATATTCAAGGATCATTAGGAAAGAGAATGTCCTAACAAACTATGGTATATATGCATTTGCAGTACTGTGTACAGTTTGGATTGTTACATTGAAGAAATCTATAGTAGAATTAGAAAAGGTGTAGAAAATGGCAACAGAAATTATCAATAAGAAAAACCTAGATTGTTTGTGATTCTTTAGCTTAGAAACCAGCATCTGAAAGTTTAATAATAATAATAATAATAATAATAATGATGATGATGATGATGATGATGATGATGATGATGATGATGTTGGAAGGGACCTTGGAGGTCATCTAGTCCAACCCTCTGCTCAGGCAGGAAACCCTATACCATTTCAGACAAATGGCTGTCCAGTATCAAGGGCTTTTGAGGTTGAACACTCAAGGATGTTTCCACATTGGGGGCACCATGCCTTTTACTATCAGCTGTAGGAGAACAATGGTGGGTAGTCAGTTTCCATGTCTATTTTCAACACTTAGAGGTATCTGGTTGACCAGTGTGATAAACAAACTACTAAGACTAAAAAAGAATCTTGGTCTGATCCAGCAGGACTTCTTATACAAGTGAACCCAAAGATGCTTTTCCAAAAGGCAATTGTACTTTCTTGTTTTTTTCATTGAAAATGTTCAGTTCAATTCAGAACTGAAGTAGCTTCTTGGATGAGAAGAGAAACCTTTTCAAATGAAAAAACACTAGAAAATCTAGTTGCCTTTTGAAAAAGCACCTTTGGGACAACCATTATCTGTATGTTTAAGAATCCCCATAGACATTTATACAAGTGGATATACTTAGGAATGGTTTAAAGAGTTTGGACAGAAAATATAAAATACAATGTGGTGGCCATCATTTTTTATTTCCCTTAAAACACATTAGTAATGTGTTGAATCATAAATAAGTATGGGCAGAATACTTAAATGTATTTCAGGCCTTGAGTAACCCCT
>NW_015386252.1:239424-250449 GCF_001527695.2 Protobothrops mucrosquamatus | reverse complement strand
CTGTATGTTTAAGAATCCCCATAGACATTTATACAAGTGGATATACTTAGGAATGGTTTAAAGAGTTTGGACAGAAAATATAAAATACAATGTGGTGGCCATCATTTTTTATTTCCCTTAAAACACATTAGTAATGTGTTGAATCATAAATAAGTATGGGCAGAATACTTAAATGTATTTCAGGCCTTGAGTAACCCCTTCACATTCAGTCTCAAATATAGGCCAGAAGTCATAAAACTATTTTATTTGCTTCATGTACTCCATTCCCAAATACAGCTTCTCCTTTCTCATCCCTTGTTTCCACCTCCCCTCACAAGGTCCCTTTGCTGACAGCCCTCTCCTTAATATTTGGTCTCCTCAACCTCTCCTGAAATCTTGTCACCCTGATTCCAAAGTCTCCTCCAATACCACCACTTTTTCCTTTCCCCACCTCCTTTTCCCTCACATCTTTGTGGGTTACTCCTGCTGACACTGATGCCTGGGCCAGCCCAGCCCTGGATTTCCTTCACCTTCCCTGACATGGAGTTCCCAGGGCCACTGCACCTGCAAAAATGCAGGCATGCACAGAGACCAACAGCATGGAGGCCCTTAGCAGTATCTCTCTTTCTTCTGCACTCTCTCATCTTCTTCAACTCCTCCTCCTCTTCTTCTCGCTCCTTGCTCATTCCTCACTTTTCCACTCAGCTCAATCCTCACTCCTTGATTCATACGTTGCTCATGTCCCTGCTTGCACGCACATTCTCAATCCCAATCCCTGCCAGGATCTGCACATACTCCAGTGGGCTAATTCAGTGTGGGTTGGAAGAGTTTTGTTCAGTCTCTGCTTTTTTAAACTAAATCATGATCTTCCAGAGAAGCCCTAGGTTTCTTTAATTTTAATTTCATTTCAGGTAACCTAGAGCAAGCAGAGACAGTTCAGGAGCTTGGAAAATATGACAGTGGTTTGCTAACAGAAATGCATCAGACTGGGTATTTGAGAGGTGGGTCAGAAGTTAACAGAATTTTGCCCTTTTACAAAAACTTAAGCTGCAGATCGGAAAGTGTTTATGTGATATCACAGTGTGAATGATAAGTGTCAGTAAGAGTTGGATGGAGGTGAGGTCAATATAGATTTTTTTTGAAAGGCTGCCTGACTGATATTGCCTTTGATGAGATAGTTGTCATTTTCAAATCACTCTATACATTCAGCAAATCTAATACCAAAGCAGCATAGCTGCATAACTAGGAAAGGAGCCAGTGTAGCAAATTTATTGTTTAAAGACACAGCCATCGAATTTGATTGTCAAGTTTGATTGCCATGCAGTTCCATTAAGTAATCAGTTCAGGATAAAGGTTAGATTTCTCAAGAAGCCTCCTTTGCTTCATTTTTAAAATATTTTGTAAACTTATTAACTAGAAAGCAGTTATTTCAACAGTATATTAATTAAACATCACAATGTATTTTATGCTTGCTTTAATGGACACAAAATGACCTTTTGTTTAAAAGGGTTCCACTGTATGTTATTACCCATTTTTCATATAATAAGGAAGAGAAAATCAATTATTTTAAGAATTCCATTCTTCAGGCATCTCACTGAAATGAAGTCTGGTTGTGTTAAATTGTCATAAGTTCTTTTCCCCATTTTATAGTTTCCTTGAAAAATAATGTAATGATAAAAATAATAAAGAGAACATTGCTCTGTTTTCAATGTATTACAATTTATTTCATTCTTAGAAAACCAGAAACATGAAAAGGCATCTTGTTGGATAATGTAAGTTTTAGATTTTTCTCTTAAAATTTTGCATAGTTTTAGTACAAATATCTTAGAAAGTAATTGTCTCAAGAATCAGATTGCAACCATAGATGCCTAGTCTATGGTTTGTTAAGACTTACGCTAGGTGGATCAGTATAACCAGCAAAATTCTTCCGTTCCATAAGCATAGTCATTTGTCCCCTATGTCATGCAGCAATGATGAAAGAAAAGCAGTAGTCAAATTATGAGATAATGAAAAATGAAAAGATGTTAATGTAATACAAATTAGCATAAGGATAGGAAAATGAGAAGTCTACTTCAAATTGTGATGGACCTGAAACAGGAACTGTGCATCAAATTACTTCAAAGTATGTTTACTGAGGCTTATGATGCATCTTTTTCATATATATTCCTATCAAATTATTCTGCAATATATATAGTGCTTATGTAATCTGAACAAATTAAGAATTTATAGCTTTAATGCAAGTTGCAGAATTATTTTAATAAAATTTATTGAAAACTTCCTTTTTTTCAAATTGCAGATGGTTTCAAATAGTTTGGAGAGATTTAAACTGAGTCTGCGAATACACAATGAAACAAGGAAGTAAACAAACCTACATGTTCTACAGAATCTGCATTTCAGATGAGGTAAAATATACTCATATCTGTACATAAAAGGAAACTTTCTTTTTGAAGAGGACAAAACAGAGTGATCTCTCAACATTTATGCATTGCTTTTTGCTTAAAAAGGAATTTCTCCACCTCTTTTGCCAAACTGAAGAAGAAGCAATCTCCAATTCTGGTATTTTTTTTTCAGTTTTAATAAAGATCATATTTTGTATCCTACAGCAAAAAGTCACTGGAGCAAATCTGAAGCATAAAAATGAAAAATACTATCAGGACAGACTGACTTCATGTCAGACATTTTGAGCCCCAGTTGATTAACTGGTGTCTAAAATGGGGGAATTGCTACCACCTACCACCAATGACTAAAATAATATGGAAATCTTTCATATCAATGAAAGCATCAAAGAAATTATTCTGTACCAAGATGAAAATAAACATCTACTGAAACAAAAAGATAATTGGTTTTAGGAAGTAATTTTTTATCATTATACTGATGATCAATAAAATGAAATTTCACTCCAGTTATTAATGACTACTACTATCAAGCCTTTTCATGTGCATGGCCATTAAATATATTAGTTTTCTCAAAGTTAGTTGTAAAAGACTTGAGTGGAACTTTTTCATTTGCTCAAAACCAGAAGAAAGAGATGGCTTCTTTATTTTGCTTCATGAAAGGTTACAACATTTTTGAAGTTATCAATTCCAAATCTTTTGACTGCTAGACTTGCTTAGTACATCCAGTTGACACTAGTGGGATTTAAGTTACTCATAACTCCTACGACTATCAGTAACCTGTTGCAGACTTAAACTGAATCCAACTCCATGTGCGTCTGTTTCAACAGAAGCTTCTTTAGGATAGATTAGGCAATTTTGTATTTCCTTATTTGAATTTCTTACAACACATGGTTACAATTCTGATATTTTATGGCTCTGTGAGCTATATATTTGCTTTTTTGATTGCTGTAATTACCATTACCTCAGTTGAGAAACAACTAGCCTTAATGGCAAAAAAAAAAAAAAGATTCCATCCAATCTCCTCCTCCTCCTCCTCCTCCTCCTCCTCCTCCTTCTCCTCCCACAATTTTTTTTTGTTGCTTAGTGGAGAAACAGATTAGCTTCGTTCCCAAGCATCAAGAACATGTGTGCCAGCACTGGCCAAAGCTGTAGATGAGGCAGAATGCAGGAATTGAAATTAAAGATAATAAAATTCATAAAGAAAGATGATTGACTGTCATCATTTAAAGCTTTTGAGGCAATACTCAAGAATAGGCAATTTCATTCCTGTATTCCATAATTCCCTACAGACAGACAGAGAGAGAGAGAGAGAGAGAGAGAGAGAGGGAGGGAGGGAGGGAGGGAGGGGGGAGAGGGAGAGGAAGAGAGAGAGAGTTCTTGCTTCTAATCAGATGTATTTCTTGTTTATGGACTAATTTTCCAAGAACATTTCTTATGGAGCCCAAACAGAATAATCTGTTCCAAAATTCAAAGCTAGTAATAGGAAAAATCCCAAGATTTGGAAAATACAGAATAAAAATCCTGATGGGGGTTGTGGGGTGTAGAAGGTTTCCAATTTCTAAGTGTCAGAGGAGCAAGTGAAACCCAATAAAGAACATATCTGGAGAAAAAGAATGACTGGTTAATTGGAAGGGTGAGCTGGAATGTTCCACCATGCAGTATGTAAATAGCATAAAGATTCATTCCCACCCTTGTCCCTGATATAGCATTTACTGCTTCTACCGACTTCTAGTCACATGTGGTGGCATTGACATACAGGCGTGGAGCTCATGCCAACTTCTGAAAACATTTGGTTTTCGCATGCCATTGCAAATTTTGATGTGCTCATTTATTTCTTCACTTCCATTACTTATATTGTAGCCCATCTCACACAAGTACTGTTAACTCTGGGTAGCTTTAAAGGATTAAAACACAGAAACCTATAACATGTAACCCCGAGTGCCCAAGGATAAACAATAATCCACTCACAAAAAAGAGCATCTTGACAAGCAGCAGAGCCCCACCCAAATGCCTGGGGAAACATCCAGGTCTTATAATGCCTTGCAAAAGGCTAGCAGGATGGGGGCCAACCAAATCGCTGAGGGGATAATGTTCCACAGGGCAGGTGCTGGCACTTAGAAGGCATGACTTCAGGATCCAACAAGATGTCATTGCTTAATTTGAAAAGTGTCTGAGCTTGTCCCTTCTGCTATATCTGGTAGGGTAAGCGGAAATAAAGGGATAAAGGTGACCCCACAAGTGACCTGGCCCTATGGTATATATTCATACTGATTCTGTGTATTTTTAAATAGCTATTGAAAATACCCATAATGCTATATAAAAAGACACGAGCTAAAATTCAGTGGAAACAAATTGGCTGCATAAGTTGAAGGTTTTCTAGAAATGTGTACATATACTACATTTACATCACAAATGAAAGAGAAAAAAATGCTATTATTCTAGCCTCCTGTATTTTAAATATCAATTGCTCAAAGTTATTGAGTGTTCCCAAAGTAGCCTCATCTGAATATCATTCAGAATAATCATTATGTTTATCTGAACTTCTTATTATCCTGATGTTTTGTGTTTTCTCTAGGCCATTCTGATAAAAGTGATTGTGGTTATATCACATGCACATACATTGATTGGAACTACCAATCTATTTTCATGAAAGGTTAGTTAAATCTTTCAAAGGATGAGACAAGGCAGGGTTGGATATATAATTCAAATCTGCCAGTTTCTCATGAGAAGGAATAACACTTGTCTGTTATATGTCACTAATGTGTACTGCATTTCTCAGAGATCTGCACTTTCTGCATAAGTTGACTATCCTTTAATAAGGATATGGATTTTGATAACCTAGATTGAATCATTCATCTTACAATGTTTGAGCCATTTGGATAAATGTTAATAGGGTCTTTGCTCTCTCATAATTTCAGCCTGTTAAAATAGCAGGTTTGTATCTTTAATCCTACGCTTGTTTTAAAGTCACACCTGCAGATTTTTTTTATCTGAATTCCCTCAGCAGATTTATTCCAGGATCAGCACTTTGCTGTTCTCCCATGAAAAGTGATGAGGAATTGAAATGACTCAAGTCATATGATCTGCCTTGTGCTGTCTTAACCCGGGCACCAGGAGCTTGGGCATAAAAGCAAGTTCTATTTTGGCCACACTTCATTGAATTCCCCGTGCAGATGCTCTGCATATTTCTCAGCAGAATTAGTAACAGTAATCATTGTGGAAGATGTTCCAGCTCGTGGCTGCTCCTCGTACTGGGTGATGACAAACTTGTTCCATCCATTTGACACCAGAAAAAGGCCACGAGTTGGAGTTTATTGGTTTTGAAGTGAGAGAAGGGAGGGAGAACTCACCAGGGGAACGAGTAGCTTCAGTAACTGAGCCATTTTTCCAGCTGGCATATAAAGCAGTCAGCAGATGCTGCGAGCCTCTCACAAACACTCCGTCTTTTAGATCATGCTCAGCAAGAGTTTGCTTTTATGACAAATGCATGATCCCTTGATTTCTGCCAGCACCAGCCAATAATACACTCTATGGAAATGTCAAGTCTATATCTTTAAGGAGACTCTTACAAGCACTCTGGGAAAAGTCCAATACAGCAACAGTAACTGGTATACTGTAAAGGGTAACATACACAATGAAATCGGTTGTCAATGATTAAAAAGTAGCACCTCCATTCATGAACTTAACAAAACAGAAAGAAAAATAAGGTAGGTCACAGTAATGCCTTGGAAATCTGCTTTTCTAACTATAAGTTTCTATTCTCTACATAGTTTTTCAAAGTAAAATATTATTTGAACTTAATAAGGTGCCCATCATGTGAGTGTTATATAAAATGCATTGCGCAATTTAAAATATTATAGAATTCTGAGTGGAAGCATTCCTAAGAATTTCAGAGCCAGCCCAAGCCTAATGATAATGAAGCTATGTAGGTCAATCTGTCTATTTGGAATAAGAGTACAATAAATACTGCTGCATTTAACTGACTGTCCAAAATATTATAAATAAGATCAAATAAATAGAATGCAGAGTGCAAGTAGTTATTTTAATATCTCAGACATAAATTATATTATGTGGGTATAGATTTCATTACATATCTTTCAAAGGCATCGCATATCTGTAAGCCACAGATAACGTTTTCCTACTTCTGACATAGTGTTTATGGAGGAATTCTAATGTGATAACTGCAGATAACAGTATTGAAATCTAAAGCAGTTATGTGGCTTGATTTCTCCCTCTCACTTATAGACAGGTATTCTGAGATGGGGATTTCTAAAGAAGTGAACTAAATACAGGATGACACTGAGAAAAATACTACCTCTGACTATTTGGTCCCCTTACAGATAGATAGGGATATTCTATACAGATTTTGGTACAATTATTTGAATTCATGCTTTCATGCATAGTACAATCAAAGTAAATTGCATTCTGCACTATTTCTCAATGAGATTTCTGTTCTCTTTTGCATTCGGTTCATTTTGGTGCTCTAAATAATCTATACAGTAGTCCTTATATGTGTATGTGCTTAAAGAGATAGAAGAATGCAAATTATTACTATTGCATACTTCAAAAAAAAGGCAGATTCATTCACAGGAGATACATATGTATGTTTGCATGTATGTGTGCACACACACACACATATATAGATGTTGTTTTGAAAGTGTGTTGGGAAGTGAAGATTATATGCTTATAGTTTCATATATCATGTGGTATGAAATGATTCCTTCTTTAGTTATGCATAATTAAGGACTTTGTTTTCAAGGACCAAATAAGAATATAGATGCATGCATGGCTACAAACCTGATTACTTCTTTCTCACCTATGCATTCTTGTAACATATAATACAATAACATACAATAAGGTTACCTGAATTTTTTCTTTGGTTTTCCTTTACTGTATCTCAAAGCAATGCTTCATTATCTCCATTGCAAGACAGAGATATACACAATCTGTTTGATTTCTGTGCAAAGGTAAACATTCAGACATGAGCTTTCAATTCAGAGTTTTCTAAATACTAACTCAGAGAAAATGTAATTAACACAAAACTTCATATTTGTATTCACTTAATCCACTGGTTTTCTTTCACTGGCCTTTGTACAATGGACAAATGGTATAGCAAATCTACTGAGAAAATATTTAAATTTTGAAAGAATCAGATAAAGTATCTTAACAATTTCTATTATGTGCGTGCATGTGCGTGTGTAGATTTTAATCTCTCTCTCACTCGCTCTCTTTTAAACTGTGGGCATAGATTAAACCAACGTCTAGTTTTTTGAGGTGGGAGAACAAAAGATGGTGTACACTGTTTATTTAACAAAAGAAAAATCATTACATAGGTGGCCTATGCTTTTGGTTTGCCTGCATTTGTGAGTATGTGGATACCACATGGTGCAAATACTGCTGAGTTCCCTGTTATCATGCAAGCAATTGCTAACTGTAGACCTCTGACTTTGTAATTTGTTCTTTATGGACTAGCCTGCAGCCAATAAGCAAAATCAATAGTCTTTGCAGAAAAGTAAGCAAGTGCCAGTGTGTTATGTGACAGGTGAAGATACATGTGCTTACCAGGGGTCAGGGGGCCACATCAAATTTCTCTCTGACTTCTTTTCAAAAGCTAAATCCATTTAGGGAGCATTCGTCACTGGGAAAATGTTGCAGTGGGGAATTAAGCAGGTGCCTGCTCTTCTTTTCTCATTTAACGATGTTTGTTTTCTACAGCCTGTTCAATAATGTCACTGAGAAGAAATTATGTGAGAAGAATAAAGTGCTTATAGTGTATTCATTCATTCCTTCCTTTAGTATGACGCTAGCTGTTGCACTCTCAGTGTTTACTCATACTAATCATGGCGGGTTGCCCCAATGTTTGTTCTCCTGGTCCTGTGGATCTTATCTGATGTTCTGAAATTGATTACCCATAGTTATAATCTGAGCTAAACATAAAGAGTTCCTTAGAAGCTTACATTTTGCATATTTGATATGGCAATTCTTCTTGGCAGTTTTGGTTATGGCTACCCACCTGTCTGCCCAATTTTCTCACCCCTACGAATGTATTCACTTCATCTTTGGATTCCAGCGTAGAGCAAAATCATAAGGGCTTTTCCCCCATTAGCCTCTGCCTAGCTATATTGCTGTGTCCATCCAATTCCTTTGGGAGGATTCTGATTCCTTGTGAAGGAATATCAGAAATTCCCAAACTCCCTATCTGCTCACTGCAAGCCTTTTCTATTATAACTGTTGTGCCTTTATCTTCTGTCAGAAGGTCTGGACTAAATTGATACTGGAAATTGTAGGATGCAAATAGATTCCCGGCTTATAGAAACTTAGATTTGAAAGGGGACATTTAAGCTATAGAGTCAACCACCTAATTAGCATAGGAATCAAAATGGACAAATGGCTGCCCACTTTGTGCATTGCCAAGAGAAAGATGTTCTTGAGTTTGGCTTGGGTATCTCAGGAAATAGCTAGCTAGTTAGCTAGACACATCTAAATAATTAAGAACCAGTCAGTTTTGTATCTTCTGTTACTACTGAACAAAGTTTTGCAAGCATTCTGCCTGCTATGTGCCACAATAGCTATTTACCAATGCCTCCAGGCTCCTATTATGATTGCCACAATCTTTAGTTTTGTTACCATGTTGTTCTCCCTCGGAGGCAGGACATACAATCTCCATTTAAGCACAGTTTTCATCCCTAAAGGTGGAAACAGAAAGGTATTCACACACCGAGGTTCACTACTGAGAACATCAAAGGTTTCTCAGTTTGAGATACAGCAAGCCACATCTATAGAAGCAAGAAATCTCAGAGAGATTTGATGTCTTTGCTGCAGTTCTTAGATTGCTCTCTGAAATATTTCTCTGATAAGCTCTACAGCAGCTTTTCCTAACCTGATGCTTTCCAGAAAAGCTGAACTGCAACATTAAAACATTCTTTGACAGGATCTTCCTGCAATGACAGTATGGATCAGTGGTGGTGAACCTATGGCACACATGTCAGAGGTGGCACTCGGAACCCTTTCTGTGGGGACACGTGCTGTTGCCCCAGTCTCACCTCCCCCCACGACCCCCTCACCAGCAGCCCCCCTGGAGGAGAGTTGCCCCTGAGTGTGGCCCACATGGAGCAGAGCAGCCAAGGACATGGTAGCCAGGAAGCGTGGACAAGACTCTGCCTCACACCCCATCATGCACAGTTGATGCTGCAGGGTGTGGGTAGAGGGCGTGGCCGCCATTGGCGCTGCTGGGCTGCCTGGGCGATCTGCAGTGGGCCCTGGAGGCCCTGGAGGCCATGATGAGCTGCCTGGGCGATCTGCAGTGGGCCCTGGGCGATCTGCAACTGGCCCTGTGGGCAGGCAGGGCGGGGGGCGGGGTGGGGGAAGAGCAGGGGTGGGTCTGATGCTTCATTTAAATGAAATATTTTTAATAATTCAGCATCCTAGCAGGCTAGCCTTTTGCTTTCTAATGAGAAGTAGGTGGCTTAAGTAGAAATAGCTAGGCTTAAGATACAGATGGACATTGACAGACTTGAACATTGGGCACTATCTAACAAAATGAAATTCAGTGGTGAAAAAAGTAAGGTTCTACATTTAGGCATGAAAAACCAAAAGCACAATTATAGTATAGGTGGTACCTTTCTCAATAGTAATAACTGTGAGAGGGATCTCAGAGTCCTATCTGATAATTACTTAAATATGAGCCAGCAGTGTGCTGCAGCTGCCAAAAATGCCAACACAGTGCTAGGCTGCATTAACAGAGGGATAGAATCAAGATCACGTGAAGTATTAATGCCACTTTATAATGCCTTGGTAAGGCCACACTTGGAATACTGCATCAGTTTTGGTCACCACGAGGTAAAAAAGATGTTGAGACTCTAGAAAGAGTACAGAGAAGAGCAACAAAGATGATTAGGGAACTGGAGACTAAAACTTGTAAAGAACGGTTGCTGGAATTGGGTATATCTAGTTTAATGAAAACAAGGACTAGGGGTGACATGATAGCTGTGTTCCAATATCTCAAGAGTTGCCACAAAGAAGAACTATTCTCCAAAGCACCTGAAGGCAAGACAAGAAGCAATGGATGGAAACTAGTCAAGGAGAGAAGCAACCTAGAACTAAGGAGAAATTTCCTGACAGTTAGAACAATTAATCAGTGGGACAACCTAACTCCAGAAGTTGTGAATGCTCCAACACTGGAAGTTTTTATGAAGAGATTGGACAACCATTTGTCTGAAATGATACAGGGTTTCCTGCCTGAGCAGGGGGTTGGACTAGAAGACCTCCAAGGTCCCTTCCAACTCCGTTATTCTGTTATTCCTGCCAGCCTTATATTTACCTGTATGACTTACTCCAATGGAAAGATATTATTTCAGTGTTCTAATTTGTAGCCATGGTTGGAATAAGTCTTCCTCACTTCTCTTGCTCCAGAAATGATTAAGCTTTTTTTTTCCAGAAACAAAATTATTATAAGCACTATTGTTTCTTCTGAAGACTTTTTAAATGGCAACTAGTATGCTGTTATGGGAAGCTAAGTCCTAATGTGGCCAGTGGCCATTTGCACAACTGGATAATGATTGTCATATGTATTACTATGTGCTTTAATCATTAATATACAGTACATGTAATAATTTTAAGTCATTTTCTAATTAAATTTTTGAATAAGGGT
>NW_015386252.1:238087-239187 GCF_001527695.2 Protobothrops mucrosquamatus | reverse complement strand
TAAGCACTATTGTTTCTTCTGAAGACTTTTTAAATGGCAACTAGTATGCTGTTATGGGAAGCTAAGTCCTAATGTGGCCAGTGGCCATTTGCACAACTGGATAATGATTGTCATATGTATTACTATGTGCTTTAATCATTAATATACAGTACATGTAATAATTTTAAGTCATTTTCTAATTAAATTTTTGAATAAGGGTCAATAGATGGCAGCAGCAAACTGACCATTCTGGTTTCAGAAGTCGAGTTGAGCCAGCCCTTAGTAGTGCTTGAATGGGAGACTACTACAGAAAACTGGAGGGAAGTAGCCTAGGCAGGGAAGTAAGTATTGTGGGAAGGAAATGTCAAACCAGTTCCATCCTATGGTTGAGATCATGCGTGAACATGTTCATGAAATTATCAGGAGTCATGAAGTCCAAGCTCAACTTGGACAGTTTGATTTATTTGAATTGATTTAATTAGATCCTTCATGTAATAATTAACAATGCAAAGAATCCTCAGTAATATCTAAGATATGTATGTGTTTCTTGTCTGGTGCCAAAAATAATTCATTAAAATATATGGAAATCTCAAGAGAAGCAGGGATGGAAATTATCATATGCTATTTCTTCTGTTCTCCATCTGAGCTTGAGGCACTTAGAGGAAAGAAATACTCATGTATGTTTGTTGTTTGTTGACTTCAGTTCGGCATTTAATACAATCATTCCCCAGCATCTAGTAGACAAACTGGGTCTTTTAGGCTTAAACACTCTTTTGTGCAACTGGATTCTTGATTTTCTTACTAATAGGCCCCAATATGTGTGAGCTGGAACAAATATTTCTAACACCATTTTCTTGAGCTCAGGTTCTCCTCAGGGCTGCTTCCTAAGTCCACTGCTGTTCACCCTGTTGACCCATGACTGTTGTGCTATTGTGAAGTTTGCAGATGATACAACAGTAGTAGGCCTTATTCATGATGACAATGAGGGTGCTTACCGTAAGGAGGTTGAGGGTTTGGTGAACTGGTGTAAGGAAAACAGCCTAGTTTTAAACACTGGAAAAACCAAAGAGATCATTGTCGATTTCAGAAAAGGCAGGCACAGCCACACTCCTCTGTGCATT